>NC_092088.1:68215403-68325403 GCF_045679555.1 Salvelinus alpinus | reverse complement strand
CAAAGTTTTGAATCCGGCGTCAATACAGTTCATAAACCATGTGCTATGGAATTGGTACATTGAAACTATTTTGCAACATGTATGGTACAGCTGTACATTTTTTGGTCCTTTATATGAAACAGGTATACTTTTTTATTTATCACAATTTTCTTTAGCCAATTTTGGTTTTTAATGCAGGGCCCTGGATTTTTCTCTACGTACAATGACATTGGTTTCGGATATGGTCATCCAGCTACACATTCATTCATAGACACAATAATCCAACATACAATTTTGCAGTAAAGATCAATTCAGAGTTCCAACACTCTTCTCTGCTCTTTCGCTCATACTGTATCTCCTTCTTCACCCTTATTGGCATAGCCGCAGTGTGGCAGTGTGCCTGTTTGAGTCACTGTTCCTGTGATGTCCCGTGGAATGTAGGAGCCCTCAGCTAGTTATTGTGATCAAAGATAACTGTCATTTACAGTAGCACACCAGACAGTCAGACACACTGATACAGTCTGAGCATTAACATTCTAGCATTATTTTCCTCTTTCCTCTTCTTCGTTCTCGCTATCTTTCTCAATGTCTTAATTTTCCATTCTCTCTTAAACACAGAAACTTGCTGCTTCTCTCTCTCTCTCGCTCTCACTCTCTCTGTCTCTCGCTGTCTCTCTGTCTCTCTGTCTCTCTCTCGCTCTCTCTCTCTCTACCTCTCACTCAATCACTCTCTCTCGCTCTCTCTCTCTCTACCTCTCACTCAATCACTCACTCTCACTCTCTCTTACTCTCTCTCTCTCTCTCTTCTCTCTCTCTTTCACTCTCTCTCACTCTCTCTCTCTCTTGCTCTCTCTCTCTTTTCTCTCTCTCGCTCACTCTTTTCTCTTTCTCTCTCACTCTTTTCTCTTTCTTTCTCACTCTCTCTCTTCTCTCTCTCTTTCACTCTCTCTCTTTTCTCTCTCTCGCTCACTCTTTTCTCTTTCTCTCTCACTCTCTTTCCATGATGCTCCAATTTTCCTTTTCTATTTCTCCACATAGCTTGTCAATTACTGAGGGAAAGAGTCAATCTCAACCAGGCCTTTTTATTAAAAAATTTTAAAAATCCACAAGATGCTGCGGAGCCTTAAAAAAACATAGATTTCAATAAATATTTCAATACGACACCATTGAATGTGAGGTTTGTGTGAATGTATGTATGTGTGTTTGTGGAGTGGGGGTGTATAAATATTTCATGCTTTACCTATGTGTGTGTCATTGCTGTAATTGTAACTGTAATCGTAATCAGCTCACACTAGTCTGTTTCCCTATGTTGCGTCAGTATCTTAATGGCTGTATTGTGAGAGAGCAGGTGAAATGTTCAATATTCCTTTGTGTCTGATATGACTGCTGATAAGACCCCTACATGCACTATTACTCTCTGGCAGTGTAAGCCCCTCAAAGACGCGCACACACACACACAGGCCATGCTGACAAAGTGAACGCTAGGCTACAGGACAGTTTCGCTAGAACAGACTACAACATTCATGAGTTTCATCAATAATTGCATCGACGAAGTTGCCCCCACAGTGACCGTACATATTTAACCAAACCAAAAGCCATTGATTACAGGAAGTATTCTGCGCTGGGCTAAAGTCTAGAGCTACCGCTTTTCTAGGAACAGGACACGGACATGGACGGAAGAAATCCCGCTACGACCTCTGACGAGCCATCAAACATGCAAAAAAACAATATAGGATTAAGATCTCTTTCAGTAATACCAAATTATTTCACATGTGGAAAATCACAATTTCACGTGAAATTTCACATGTGAATCATTTGAAAACATGTGTTTCTGGAACATTTCACATGTGATCACGTGAAATTAATAGTTTTTCTTCGTAAGGGATGGAATCCTAGTACAACGGCTCCGGCGCTCATCGGATGTGACAGGGCTTGCAGACTATTACGGATTACAAAGGGGGACCAAGCCATGAGTTGCCCAGTGATGCAGCCTTCCCAGATAAGCTAAATGCCTTCTATGCTTGCTTCGAGGTAAACAACACCTAGCCATTGATGAGAGCCCCTACTGTTCCTGACCACTGTGGGATCTCGTTCTCCGTGGCTTAAGTGGGTAAGACTTTTAAACAGGTTAACACTCGCAAAGCCACTGGGCCAGATGGAATACCAGGCCTCGTTCTCTGAGCATACAGACCAGCTGGCAAGTGTCTTCACTGACATTTTCAAACTTTCCTTGTCCCAGTCTTTAATTCCAACATGTTTCAAGCTAACCACCATTGTTCCTTTTCCCAAGAACTCTAAGCTCATCACCAACCTCGGGACCCTGGGACTGAACACCTTTCTCTTCAACAGGATCCTGGACTTCCTCACAGGCCGTCACACTGACCCTCAACTCGGGGGCCCCCAGGTGTGTGTGCTTAGTCCCCTCCTGTACTCCTTGTTCACTCACAATGGCATGGCCAAGCACGATTCCAACACCATCATCAAGCTTGCTGATGACACAACAGTGGTAGGCCTGATCACCGACAACGAGGAGACAGCCTACAGGGTGGAGGTCAGAGGCCTGGCAGTGTGGTACCAGGACAACAACCTCTCCCTCAACGTCATCAAAACCAAGGAGCTGATAATGGACTACAGCAAACAAGGGAGTGAGCACGCCCCCAGCCATATCGACGGGGCTATAGTGGAGAAGGTCGAGGTTTCAAGTTCACCACTTAACATGGTCAACGCACACCCTCACAGTCGTGAAGAGGGCACAACAGCGCATCTTCTCCCTCAGGAGGCTGAAAAGATTTGCCATGGGCCCTCAAATCCTCAAGAGGTTCTACAGCTGCACCATCGAGAGTTATTGACTGGCTGCATCATGCCTGGTACGGCAACTGTACCACCCTCGACCGCGAAGCTGTACAGAGGGTTGTGCGGACGACCAAGTAAATCACTGGGTCCGAGCTTCCTGCCACCCAGGACCTGTATCAGCTAGTGTCAGAGGAAGGCCCGAAAAATTTCCAAAGACTTCAGCCACCCAAGCCATGGACTGTTATCTCTGCTACCGTCCGGAAAGCGGTACCGGAGCATTGGGTTTCAGACGAACAGGCTACGAAACAGTTTATATCCCCAAAGCCATAAGACTAAGCCATAAGACTGCTAAATAGTTAATCAAATGGACTATCTGCACTTACTCTATTTTTGCACTGACTCACACACTACATACGCACACACACACTACATACGCACACACACACTACATACGCACACACACACTACATATGCACACACACACACACTACATACGCACACACACACTACATACGCACACACATACTTTCACACATGAACACATACACTCATCTCATACGCTGCTGCTACTTTGTTTCTTACTCTTATTATTATCTATCCTGATGGCTAGTCACATCGAAATGGTTCTGCTGCGTCCCATATATACCTTCATTCTTGTGTGTTTTATTTGTCTTGTTTAAATTATTGCATTTTTTATCTGCATTGTTGGGAAATGCTTGTAAGTAAGGATTTCACTGTTATATTCGGCGCCTGTAACAAATAAAATTGTATTTGATTTGCAGCACTAATGCTATCCTCCAGCAGTGCATGCAGAGCGAAGCCATTTTCATTAACTCCACTCCATTAATGAGGAGAAAGAAGGGAAGAGAGAAAAATATGGCTATCAATCCACTGTGTTGTTGGCAGGTGGAGATTGCCTCCCAAATGGAACCCTATTCCCCATAGGGCTCTTGTCAAAAGTAGTGCACTATCTAGGGAATATGGTGTAATTTGGGATGTAACCATAGAAGCAGATGCCAATTGAATTAGCTCTAATTACACAGTAGCCTCAAGATATTACTTCATCTGTGGCACAGCAGTGTAACTCAAGGTGGGAGTGGGTTTTTGTGAGGTGTGTACACACATGCTTACACACACACACAGCGTAACGGCTCAGACACACGCAAGCAGACACACACACACGGGCACACACAATCACACACACTCAGCCCCGCCACGTTTTACTAAGCATTGGGTAGCCCCCTCCCTGCCTCTTTCTCTCTCTCTCTGTACTTAATTAGGAGAGCAGCACTTACCAGGAAATTAAATGATATGAATCTAATTCATCTGATAACATTAGGTCAGTGATCACCTGGTGGTTTAGCTCCCCTCCCCATACAGCAATCACATCACACATTACAACACCAAAGACATGGCTTATGCTATGGAGGAGTGTGTGTGTGTGTGTGTGTGTGTGTGTGTGTGTGTGTGTGTGTGTGTGTGTGTGTGTGTGTGTGTGTGTGTGTGTGTGTGTGTGTGTGTGTGTGTGTGTGTGTGTGTGTGTGTGTGTGTGTGTGTGTGTGTGTGTGTGTGTGTGTGTGTGTGTGTGTGTGTGTGTGTGTGTGTGTGTGTGTGTGTGTGTGTGTGTGTGTGTGTGCGCGTGTGTGTTTACCTATACCTATACACAAGAATTGTCAATGAACAAAATTTTGTTGGTCCCCACAACGTAAAATGCTATTTCTAAGGGGTTTTGGATTAAGGAGAGAATTAAGGTTAGAATTAGGTTTAGGGTTAGGAGCTAGGGTTAGTTTTAGGGTTAAGGTTAAGGTAAGGTTTTTAGGTTAAGGTTAGGGTTAAGATTAAGATTAGGGTTAGGGTTAGAGGTTAGGGAAAATAGGATTTTGAATGGGACTGAATTGTGTCCCCACAAGGTTAGTTATACAAGACTGTGGGTGTGTTTGTGTGTGTGTGCATTCGTGCATGTGCGCATGCTTGTGTCTGTCTGTACAGTGTGTTCTCAGTGCATGTTCCTCAGCCAACCTCACATGTTATTCTCTCTCTCTCATTAGTGTGTTTTAAAGCCCCTCATCTGATACTGCTCAATATTCATCCCTCATCTTTTCTCCCTCTCCTCTCTTACCTCTTTCTCCTCTGCAAATCGCAGGTTCCTGCCTAAACACCACACTTCCTCATCTCTTTACCCTAGAGAGAGAGAGAGAGAGAGAGAGAGAGAGAGAGAGAGAGAGAGAGAGAGAGAGAGAGAGAGAGAGAGAGAGAACAACCCTACCTCCCTAGCCTTCTACCTCTCCCCATCTCTTTTTAACTCTCCTTCATCCGGGTCGTCATTAGTTTCCACAGTCACAAAGTCATTATGGCTAAACCCCGTCTATTTCTACAATTTCTCTTCTTATCTGATTTTAAACCTAACCTTAACCACACTGCTAACCTTATGCCTAACCCTAACAACACTGCTAACCTTATGCCTAACCCTAACCACACTGCTAACCTTATGCCTAACCTTAACCACACTGCTAACCTTATGCCTAACCCTAACCTTAACCACACTGCTAACCTTATGCCTAACCCTAACCTTAACCACACTGCTAACCTTATGCCTAACCCTAACCTTAACCACACTGCTAACCTTATGCCTAACCTTAACCACACTGCTAACCTTATGCCTAACCCTAACCTTAACCACACTGCTAACCTTATGCCTAACCCTAACCTTAACCACACTGCTAACCTTATGCCTAACCCTAACCTTAACCACACTGCTAACCTTATGCCTAACCCTAACCTTAACCACACTGCTAACCTTATGCCTAACCTTAACCACACTGCTAACCGTATGCCTAACCCTAACCTTAACCACACTGCTAACCTTATGCCTAACCCTAACCTTAACCAAACTGCTAACCTTATGCCTAACCCTAACCTTAACCACACTGCTAACCTTATGCCTAACCCTAACCTTAACCACACTGCTAACCTTATGCCTAACCCTAACCCTAACCTTAACCACACTGCTAACCTTATGCCTAACCCTAACCTTAACCACACTGCTAACCTTATGCCTAACCCTAACCTTAACCACACTGCTAACCTTATGCCTAACCCTAACCTTAACCACACTGCTAACCTTATGCCTAACCCTAACCTTAACCACACTGCTAACCTTATGCCTAACCCTAACCTTAACCACACTGCTAACCTTATGCCTAACCCTAACCTTAACCACACTGCTAACCTTATGCCTAACCCTAACCTTAACCACACTGCTAACCTTATGCCTAACCTTAACCACACTGCTAACCTTATGCCTAACCCTACCTTAAATACATTTGAACCATATGGACCATTTTCACTGTGTGGCTGTGGTAACTAGTGACAGCCCTTCATCCGTCCCTGTCATATCTGGCTCTACTATGTGTACCACATCAAACAACTGTGCAAAGCATCCTTCTATCACCTCAAGAACATTGCCAAACTCCGTCCCACCCTCACTCAGTCTGATGCAGAGAAGCTCGTCCATGCCTTTATCTCGTCAAGGCTGGACTACCGCAACGCACTCTGCATCAGGATCCCTGGCAGGAGTATCCAGGAGCTCCAGTACATCCAGAACAGCACTGCCAGGCTCCTGATGAGAGTGCGGAAACACCATCACATCAGCCCCATCCTGGCATCTCTGCACTGGCTCTCATTCCGGATTGAATTCAAAACCCTCCTGCCCTCCTGCTGACTTTACAGTGTATTCATGACAATGCCCCTCCTTATCTCAAAGAACTGCTCTTTCTCCATAACCCCACCCATACCCTCAAGTCATGTGCCAGCCTGCTCCTACACGCCCCCAGGATCAAGGTCCACTTTCAGCTTGACCCTCCCAGAACACGTGAAGGTAGCACAGACTCTTGGCTCCTTTAAAAGGAGCCTAAAGACCTTTCTCTTTAGGAAGACTTTCTATTGGTAGCTGTGGTCTTGGTGTCCTTGTCCCTTGTAGCATCAGCTGGGTTCTTTTTGTCAGTTACCCTGTCTAGATGTGTTTTTTTCAATTTGGTTTTTATTTTGTATTTTATGCACTGAGATTACAAATGTAATAAATTATTATTAAGACACATACCCATTGAAAAATGCTAACTATGAGCCGTCATGCTACCTCAGTTCTATGGCATGACGTAGCTAAATCAGTCCCTTACTCCCTCCTCCCGCTACTTCCCTGAGAGGACGAGTGCAACACCGAAATGGTTTTCCAGGGAATCCCACATGTTGATTTGATCTCCATTCATGACTGCCCTGGGTCACCATGACTACTGGGTCACCATGACTACTGGGTCACCATGACTACTGGGTCACCATGACTACAATTCACTGAATTGAATTTGAACTAAAGGAAGTACAATTTATTTCAATGAAATTCAATGAAATTCAAATGGATTATTTATTCTACACATCACCATTGTAAAGTTGATTTTGATATCATGTATGGTTAACACTACCATGTATCATAAGGTTGAAACATTTCATTTTCTCCTAAAATGTCCCAGAATGCATTAGACACAACACTGTAGTATGGAAGGGAACAATTTAACATCATGACAAAGAAAAATAATCTAACAAAGAAATTATCCTACTAACAAATAAATGTATCCAACTAATTTTAACTGGTATGTGTATTCTTTACATACGTGGCAGATCCTTTTGATAAAATATTTGTCAAATGAATGAGACTTTAATGTTTCATCTCTCAGTTGAATTGGTTTGATTTGCTTTTAATTAAATTATACTTCCTTCAATTCAAATTCTGCTTCCTGTGGGGTGTGGTCAATTCAAATGTATTTTAAATTAAATTCCCGAAATACCAAATTAACCCCACCCTGCCACCCAGGCTAACTAATAAAGAGGGGTCAAAGACCAGGACTTTTCTGGGGTCACGGGTCTGGGGTGAGAGAGATATGGCTATGATGACACACACACACCTTTGTGTTCTGTTAGAGATATACTTATGGCACCCGGAGGTCAGGACTGTGGTCTGTTCGTGTCACAGTAAAGTGATAGTGGAGAGTATGATGAGTTATGATTGGCTAGGTGTGCAGTACATAGAGTAATAATTGGCTAAAGAGCTTTCGAAGTGTAAGAAATAACACTCGCTTTTTCGACTCTCTCTTCATTACACATTTCTTACTCTTTACATTTCTAATTTAAAGTTTAAATTACCTATTGTCACTCTCTGCATTTGTCTCTATTTTCTTCTCTCACTCTGTCTTTCTCCCCTAATTTCTGTTCACTTCTTGCCCTTTGGCACATTTCTCATTTACCCATTCCCTCTCTCTCCCTCCATCATCTCTGTCTCAGTTACTCTTTCTCTCATCGTCTCACCCACTCCCTCTCTAACTCCTTTTTCCTTTCTCCATGACCATCGATTTTGCCGAATATGATACTGCAGCATATGTGGTCTATGTGTGTGTGGGTCTATGTGTGTGTGTGTATTCTCAGTGTCTCCCCACATTGTGTCATAATCGCCGCTAGATTGATTTACGAGTCATTTTACACCTCTCTAAACGCTTGTTGAGTGATGTCTGCTGTCACAATACTCCTCCTCATCCCTCTATCTCTCCATCCCTCAGTCTCTCCATCTATCTCTCACTGGAATACATCCCTCACTCTCTCCATCTATCTCTCACTGGAATACATCCCTCACTCTCTCCATCTATCTCTCACTGGAATACATCCCTCACTCTCTCCATCTATCTCTCACTGGAATACATCCTTCACTCTCTCCATCTCTCTCTCACTGGAATACATCCCTCACTCTCTCCATCTCTCTCTCACTGGAATACATCCCTCAGTCTCTCCATCTATCTCTCACTGGAATACATCCCTCACACTCTCCATCTATCTCTCACTGGAATACATCCCTCACTCTCTCCATCTATCTCTCACTGGAATACATCCCTCACTCTCTCCATCTCTCTCTCACTGGAATACATCCCTCACTCTCTCCATCTCTCTCTCACTGGAATGCATCCCTCACTCTCTCCATCTCTCTCTCACTGGAATACATCCCTCACTCTCTCCATCTCTCTCTCACTGGAATACATCCCTCACTCTCTCCATCTCTCTCTCACTGGAATACATCCCTCACTCTCTCCATCTATCTCTCACTGGAATACATCCTCACTCTCTCCATCTATCTCTCACTGGAATACATCCCTCACTCTCTCCATCTATCTCTCACTGGAATACATCCCTCACTATCTCCATCTATCTCTCACTGGAATACATCCCTCACTCTCTCCATCTATCTCTCACTGGAATACATCCCTCACTCTCTCCATCTATCTCTCACTGGAATACATCCTTCACTCTCTCCTTCTCTTCTTTCTGTTTAGGATCATTTGATTATATTTCTTGTCATATTGTCATTTGAGGAATTCTCTCTTTTTGTCTTTTACACACTTGTGTTACTTCTCTCCTTCTATTCAATTCCTCCCACTCCCAGGTTCCTTTTTTAAATTGTTGCCTTGTGTACCCTGAGGCAAACCCCTTGCACACACAAAAACTCAAACACACGCTCACACATACACGAACTGGACAGGTGGTGCTGAATGTGCAGAAGCTGCAAGAGCTGTCAGACAAGCTATAGCCTGAAACATGAGTTAGTGCAGCCATCAGAGCTTGTGTGTGTGTGTGTGTGTGTGTGTGTGTGTGTGTGTGTGTGTGTGTGTGTGTGTGTGTGTGTGTGTGTGTGTGTGTGTGTGTGTGTGTGCGTGTGTGCGTGCGTGCGTGCGTGCGTGCGTGCGTGCGTGCGTGCGTGCGTGCGTGCGTGCGTGCGCATGCGTGTGTGTGTGTGTCCAGCTATCCCAGGAATCAGCCCATCTATAACAGTAGCTGGTAGGAAGGAGTGCAGAGCATGTTCCATTCATAATAGATCAGCACCTGATATGTATATCATCCACAGCATTAAAAGGTCCCAAATTATACTCTAGTGGAGAGAGAAAGATAGAGGGAGAAAGAGAGAGGGGAGAGAGAGGGAGGAGAGAGCGAGAGAGAGAAAGATTGAGGGAGAGAGAGAGAGGGAGGAGAGAGGGAGGGAGGAGAGAGAAAGAAATAGAGAGAGAGAAAAAGAGAAAGAAAGAGGGAGAGAGAAATAGAGGAGATAGGGAGGAGCGAGAGAGAGAGAAAGAGAGAGAGAAAGAGAGAGAAAGTCATGTCCAGCGAAATGAACACACATGAACACACACAAATGCCGAGACAGCTTTAGAGAGAAGCACTCACACACACACGTTCCTTCTGTCACACACTCTGGTGCTCAATTTAGTGTAATGGAGTCTGGTCAGGCAGGCAGGCAGGCAGGCTGGATGGTGGGAGCAGGGTAAATTGCCTCTGCATAGCTGTAAATTAAAGCTGCAAAAGGCAGAGGGGAATTATATTAGCTTGGTGGGAAATTAATGTTTATTACTCCCTACTCCATTAGAGAGAGAGAGAGAGAGAAAGAGAGGGATTGAGCGAGAGAGAGAGTGAAGGATGGAGAGAGGGAGAGATAGAGGCATGAGAGAGAACAGAGATGGAGAGAGAGAGAGGGAGTGGGAGAGAAAGCGGGATGGAGAGACGGGGAGGAGAAAGAGCAGGAGAGAGAGATGTTGTTTTTGTGAATGGCTGTGGTTGGACCGCAGTCTCCAGTTTGAGATGACCCGATGCCTGCTTCCATTTCACTTCAAACGCCATTTTTATTATTTTATCTCTCTATCTTCTCTAACGACTTCCTCAAGCCACGTCCAGAACAATAAGCTAGTGAAGGGTGTGCGCATACGGTACATAGCGATACACACACATAGTTTTGGGGTATGGTATATATACAGTAGTATATGGTATATAATATTTGATTAGAAGTGCAGTTCAAATTGCCCCAACCTGCCTGGATTTTAATTTAAAGCTAGAAAAAATCCCTAAGTAATTGATCTGGATTCGACTACAACACGATTGGACAGGGAAATAGAGAAGCATGTGTGTGCGAGAGTGTGAGTGTGAGTCCGTGTAAGCTATGTTCGTGCGTGCTTGCTTGCTTGCTTGCTTGCTTGCTTGCTTGCCTGCGTTCTTGTATGTGTGTGTTTGTGTGTGCAGGCATGTCTGTGTGTTATAGTTGTGCTGAACGTGAGTGTTTAGATGCTGCTTTCTGGTCAGCACTAAAGGCAGGCAGGGAGGCAGGGAGCATCCGGGCCATGTATTATTCAACTAGCTTTTATTTACCTCATCTAACATCTGTCTATGCCTAACACAGCCAAATAACCTGGAGAGGAGAGTGGGAGGAGAGGAGAGGAGAGGAGAGGAGAGGAGAGGAGAGGAGAGGAGAGGAGAGGAGAGGAGAGGAGAGGAGAGGAGAGGAGAGGAAAGGAGAGGAGAGGAGAGGAGAGGAGAGGAGAGGAGAGGAGAGGAGAGGAGAGGAGAGGAGAGGAGAGGAGAGGAGAGGAGGGGGACGAGAGTAGAGGAAAGAGGGATGAGAGGAGAGGAGAGGAAAGGAGAGGAACGGAGAAGAGAGGGGAGGGGGAGAGGAGAGGAGAGGACAGGAAAGAAGCGGAGAGGAGAGCAGAAGGGGATGAGAAGGGAGATGGCTCACCCTTTCTAGCTCTCCTATTTTGATAATAGTCTGAAAGATACATGAGTTGTGCCACTTACAAGATAAATATTTAATGTGAAAATATTTACCTGTTAGTCTCTCTACTTCTCAGCAAAGTCAAAGACACAGGTTGAAGATTGGGTCTGCATGCAACCTACAAACACACACCTGTGTTCTGCTGTGTCTCTGAATGATGAACAGAGCCAGTCTACCTGAAGACAAATCACTGAAAAGTAACCGTCTGGTGTAATGTTCTGAAAGTTTTACCCTGACTGACTGTTAGCGGTGTGAAGTATTTATGCTTTAGGCCGGTTATGTATTTTCAGCTTCATTCTTTTATGGACTCAGAAGATGTTGTCTAGTACTTGGCCTCACGGTGCTCATTCAGAGGATCTACACAAATGCACGCACGCATGTACACACTCACACACACTGAGGTGTGTGGGTGTGTTCAGAGTGTGTGTGTGTGTTTGTTTGCTGTGAGTGAGTAACCGTGTCATGTATCCTGCCTTTTCCACTGTTCAGTTCCTCCTCATCTTTTTATCACCACTTTGTTGTGAATTAGCGTGCTCCGTCTGCCGTGAACACCCACTGCTGTTGGGACGTGTGTGTTTACAGAGGTTTGAGTGCTACCTGACCCGATGTTTCCTCTTTCCCTCTTGCTCTACCTTTCCTCTCTTTCATTAACTCTCTCTATTTCCCTGTTTCTCTCTACAACTTTTTTCTACCTCTCCCTTCTTCCATCTCTCAAAAGTAATCACTTCATTCCCCATGTGGCTCTCTTTCCCTCCCACCACCTCCATTTCCCCACCCTCCATCCCTCCCTATTTCCCTCCCTCCACTCCCCCATCTAACCTCCATTTCCCCAGGCATCACCTTTGGCATATCTTGCAGAAAATGTATTTGATTGGGCAGAGTGCTTGCCAGTCAATATTTCTGCCTCAACTTGCTGAGACGGGCGAGACAGGGGGTTTCTGGGTAGTAGAACTCAGACAGGATCTGGGCACCTGCCCAACAACACACCCACTCCCCTCCCACTCATCCATTCTATCCTTCTATCATTCTATCATTCTATCATTCATTCGCTCGCCTTCTTTCTCCATCTCTCTCTCTGTTTCTACCTCTCACATGGTTGGTCTCTCCATCTTTCTCCTAGCTCTACAGTACCTCGTTAGATGTGTGTTATGTTTTCAGACCAAAGGAGTTTTCAGTTGATTAATTGAATAGTGGATTTCAGTTGTCTTCCTAAATTGACGTGAGTGTATGTGTGTGCATGTGGTCAGCTGGTGAGTTTAGGGAATGTAGACAGTTCTCATTTCATGGCAATCAATGTGTTGGTGGAGGGAGTAGGGAGGTGGAGGTGGTAGGGAGGTGGAGGGGTAGGGAGTAGAGGGGGTAGGGAGGTGGAGGGAGTAGGGAGGTGGAGGGAGTAGGAAGGTGGAGGGGTAGGGAGTAGAGGGGGTAGGGAGTAGAGGGGGTAGGGAGGTGGAGGGAGTAGGGAGTAGAGGGGTAGGGAGGTGGAAGGGGGTAGGGGTGGAGGGGGTAGGGAGGTGGAGGTGGTAGGGAGGTGGAGGGGTAGGGAGTAGAGGGGGTAGGGAGGTGGAGGGAGTAGGTAGGTGGAGGGTGTAGGGAGTAGAGGTGGTAGGGAGGTGGAGGGAGTAGGGAGTAGAGGGGGTAGGGAGGTGGAGGGAGTAGGGAGGTGGAGGGGTAGGGAGTAGGGAGTAGAGGGGGTAGGGAGGTGGAGGGAGTAGGGAGTAGAGGGGTAGGGAGGTGGAGGGAGTAGGGAGTAGAGGGGTAGGGAGGTGGAGGGGTAGGGAGTAGAGGGGGTAGGGAGGTGGAGGGAGTAGGGAGTAGAGGGGGTAGGGAGGTGGAGGTGGAGGTGGTAGGGGGTGGAGGGGGTAGGAGGTGGAAGGGGGTGTGGAGGTGGAGGGGTAGGGGGTAGAGGGGGTAGGGAGGTGGAGGGGGTAGGGAGGTGGAGGTGGTAGGGGTGGAGGTGGTAGGGAGTGGAGGGGCGTAGGGAGTGGAGGGGTAGGGAGTTGAGGGGGTAGGGAGTGGAGGGGTTAGGTTGTGGAAGGGGGTAGGGAGGTGGAGGGGTTAGGGAGTGGAGGGGGTAAGGAGGTGGAGGGGGTAAGGAGGTGGAAGGGGTGACGGAGATGGAAAGGGGAAGGGAGTGGAGGGGGTAGGGAGGTGGAAGGGGGTAGGGAGTGGAGGGGTTAGGTTGTGGAAGGGGGTAGGGAGGTGGAGGGGGTATGGAGGTGGAGGGGTTAGGTTGTGGAAGGGGGTAGGGAGGTGGAAGGGGGTACGGAGATGGAAAGGGGAAGGGAGTGGAGGGGGTAGGGAGGTGGAAGGGGGTAGGGAGATGGAGGGGGTATGGAGGTGGAAGGGGGTAGGGAGGTGGAGGGGTTAGGTTGTGGAAGGGGGTAGGGAGGTGGAAGGGGGTACGGAGATGGAAAGGGGAAGGGAGTGGAGGGGTTAGGGAGGTGGAAGGGGGTAGGGAGATGGAGGGGGTATGGAGGTGGAAGGGGGTAGGGAGTGGAAGGGGTAGGGAGGTGGAAGGGGGTTGGGAGGTGGAGGGTGTAGGGAGGTGGAGGGGGTAGGGAGATGGAGGGGGTATGGAGGTGGAAGGGGGTAGGGAGTGGAAGGGGTAGGGAGGTGGAAGGGGGTTGGGAGGTGGAGGGTGTAGGGAGGTGGAGGGGGTAGGGAGGTGGAGGGGGTAGGGGAGGGGTTGAGTAGAGGAACGATGGAAGAGGTGAGGAGGAGAGGGGTCATGTTCATGTTGAACGGAAGGACATTCCAGAAGGACAGCGGAGGGGCATGGTTGCCCTGGCCTCCCTCCCTCCCTCCCTCCCTCCCTTCCTTCCTACCTACCTACCTACCTACCTACCTACCTACCTACCTACCAACCTCCCTAACGCATCTCCCTCCCTTCTCTCTCCATCCATCCCTCCCTGACCTGGCCAAGCTGCACACTGGGCTGCCTGACCACACCACACTCACTGAGCCTAGCACACAATCGATGGACAGAGGGAGGGAGTGAGGGAGAGGTTGGACAGATGGAAAGGATGGAGGGTGTGATGCAGAGGGAAAGAGAGACATTGAGAGGTTGAGGGAGAGAAGGCAAGAGGGGCGGGAAAAGAAACTGATTGCGAGTATCTCTCTCCTTTTCTCTCCCTCTCCCCCTCTTTCTCTCTCTCGCCCGCTCCCCCTCTCTACTCCCTCATGCTCCCCTTCTCTCTCTCTCTCTCTTTACTCCCCTTGGCACAGTAGTGACATGGCATTTAATAGACTCCCCGGCGTGAAACAAACTACCTCAATTAATTCCTCTGACTCAGCCCTGGTCTTTCTCTCACTCTCCTCTTACTCTGCTTTCACACCTCCAGCCAGAGGGCTGAGGGTTGTGTGCATATGTGTGTGTGTGTGATACAAGCTATCTGCAGGCCATTTGAGTGTCAGTCTCTCCAACCTCCTCTAAGCTGAACAGGAAGCAGACAGACAGGTCAGGGGAATGCATGTGTGTGTAGCGCCGCTGTGTAGTTACATTAAGGAGAATTATGTGAGAAATCTCCAGTCTCCTACTGACTGACTCCCAGACGACCCTCCCTGCTCGCTCCCCCGTATAGGGTTGTGTCCCAAATGGCAACCTATTCCCTACATAGTGCACTACTTTTGGCCAGGGCAATATGGGCCCTATATATAGGGACTAGGGTGCCATTTGAGACACAGAAATACCAATCTCATACACTCTTTTATTTTAAATGAACAAATACCCCCTCATCCTCAGTTGCTACACTCAGTCAAATGATATGAGTACTATCCAATACCACACACATCTTGCATTATTACTGTCCATGTCATTGTATTTCTTGTCATCTAATTGTAAGACAATGCTGTTGACTGTAGGTTATCTCAAACTTTCCCCAGTCCTTCATGGATCTATGTGTGTTTGTGTGTGTGTGTGTGTGTGTGTGTGTGTGTGTGTGTGTGTGTGTGTGTGTGTGTGTGTGTGTGTGTGTGTGTGTGTGTGTGTGTGTGTGTGTGTGTGTGTGTGTGTGTGTGTGTGTGTGTGTGTGTGTGTGTGTGCGTTATTAAACAGGTGATCACAGAAGCGATCACCTGTTTAATCAGCTCCTCCCTAATTTTGCCGATACACACTGCTCCCTTTTCTTTCCGCTCTTCCCTCCTCTCCTCTTCCCTTCTTTACTCCCACCCCTCTCCTTCCCCTCTCCCTCCATCTCCTCTCTTCTCTGCCTCTCTCCACCTCACCATTCCACTCCAAGTCAAGTTGCATTTCCATTTTAGAATTGCTTACTAGGCCCTTTGTGAATAGAATCAAATTACACTGAAATGCACTGATTGATTCTTTTTCAACACAAAGGCTTTTCATGCTTTAAGCTGCTATCAGCCCCTGGGCCTCTGTTGTACTGCCTGTTGAAGCCAGACCAGACGGTCATTGTAGTCATTATAGTATGAATGGTAAGATGTAGGGGGACATGGAGAAGAGGGGAAGAGGGGAGGATGGGCAATGTAAATAACAGAGGTTGGAGGGTGAGGGTGGGGGGAGTGAAGGTGTGTGTGTGTCGATGGGATGTGTGGTTTTTAATAGACTCTATACTTACTTAAACATTCACACACACTCTCACTCGACAAACTCCTTCACTCACTCTCTCACTGAGATTCTCATTGCAGATTGTCATTTTCTAGAGCAGAGTGAGCCCTTACTGATCAGAGAGAGAGAGAGAGAGAGAGAGAGAGAGAGAGAGAGAGAGAGAGAGAGAGAGAGAGAGCAAGTTTCTGTGTTTAAGAGAGAATGGAAAATTAAGACATTGAGAAAGATAGCGAGAACACAGCAAGTGTTAGGGTGTAAAGGAAATGACATAGGCAGAACAGAAAGCATCAGGCTCAGTCCCCGTGGGTATTCCAACAAGCTCTCAGTCTTACTGCAGAATTAGACGATCATCCACGTTCTCCAAACGTCACATTTTGAAGTTGCTCCAAATGTCACATTTCTAAGTGTTTTTGTTGCTCCTGCTGCTGTATATCTTGGGGGATTGTGAAGACACCTCTGGAGACAAACCACGATGGCGCCGGAGGAGAGTGCTGCTGTCTTAACGGCATTCAACCAACCATGCTATTTTGTTTGGTTTCTTTGTGTTGTTCGTGACTTGTTTTGTACATAATGTTGCTGCTAACGTCTCTTATCACCGAAAGAGCATCTGGACATTATAACTGTGATGCTCACCTCAAACTGGATGAAGAGTTCTTCTCCAATGAGTCGGACGGGAGGGAAATACCACTACAGACACCCGGCCAGGCCCAGATCCCCGTGATTCACTGGAGAAGGAAACAGAGATTTTGTGGAAAAAGATCTGGGTGCCTTGTGAGGATCAGGCGATGGGTGGCTAATCTGTCCTTGCCTTCCATCCTGCTAGCTAATGTTCAATTGCTGGAAAATCAATGGGACGAGCTGAAAACACGTATATCCGACCAACGGGACATTAAAAACTGTAATATCTTATGTTTCACCGAGTCGTGGCTGAACGACGACATGGATAACATACAGCTGGCTGGTTTTACACTCCATCAGCAGGACAGAACAGCAGCCTCCGGGAAGACACGGGGCAGTGGCCTATGCATATATGTAAACAACAGCTGGTGCACGATATCTAAGGAAGTCTCAAGGTTTTGCTCGCCTGAGGTAGAGTATCTCAGGATAAGCTGTAGACCACACTATCTACCTAAAGAGTTTTCATCTGTATTTTTCGTAGCTGTCTACATACCACCACAGACCGAAGCTGGCACTAAAACCGCACTCAATGAGCTGTATACCGCCATAAGCAAACAGGAAAACAACCAGCCGGAGGTGTGCTCCTAGTGGCCGGGGACTTTAATGCAGGGAAACTTAAATCAGTTTTACTTCATTTCTATCAGCATGTTAAATGTACAACCATAGGGAAAAACATTCAAGATCACCTTTACTCCACACACAGAAACGAGTACAAAGCTCTCCCTCGCTCTCCATTTTCCAAATCTGACCATAATTCTATCCTCCTGATCACTGGCTTTATCAATAAGTGCATCGAGGACATTGTACATACAGTGACTGTACATACGTACCCCAACCAGAAGCCACGGATTACAGGCAACATCACACTGAGCTAAAGGGTAAAGCTTCCGCTTTCAAGGAGCGGGACTCTAACCCGGAAGCTTATAAGAAATCTCGCTATGCCCTCCGATGAACAATCAAACAGGCAAGCGTCAATACAGGACTAAGATAAAATCGTACACACCGGCTCCAACGCTCGTTGGATGTGGCAGGGCTTGCAAACTATTACAGACTACAAAGGGAAGCACAGCACAGAGCTGCCCAGTTACACGAGCCTACCAGAGGAGCGAAATAACTTCTATGCTCGCTTCGAGGCAAGTAACACTGAAACATGCATGAGAGCATCAGCTGTTCCGGACGACTGTGTGATCATGCTCTCCGCAACCGATGTGAGTAAGACTCAAACAGGTCAACATGCACAAGGCCAGAGGGCCAGACGGATTACCAGGATGTATACTCAGAGCATGCGCTGACCAACTGGCAATGGTCTTCACTGACATTTTCATCCTTTCCCTGTCTGAGTCTGTAATACCAACATGTTTCAAGCAGACTACCATAGTCCCTGTGCCCAAGAACACTAAGGTATCCTACCTAAGTGACTACTGACCCGTATCACTCACGTCTGTAGCCATGAAATGCTTTGAAAGGCTGGTCATGGCTCACATCAACACCATTATCCCAGAAACCCTAGACCCACTACAATTTGCATACCGCACCAACAGATCCACAGATGATGCAATCTCTATTGCACTCCACACTGCCCTTTCACACCTGGACAAAAGGAACACCTATGTGAGAATGCTGTTCAACACCATAGTGCCCTCAAAGCTCATCACTAAGCTAAGGACCCTGGACATAAC
Organism: Salvelinus alpinus; assembly: GCF_045679555.1. Lineage (NCBI taxonomy): Eukaryota > Metazoa > Chordata > Actinopteri > Salmoniformes > Salmonidae > Salvelinus > Salvelinus alpinus. The sequence goes on along the minus strand of NC_092088.1, from coordinate 68,307,075 downwards.
ACCTCCCTCTGCAACTGGATCCTGGACTTCGTGACAGGCCACCCCCAGGTGGTAAGGGTAGGTAGCAACACATCCGCCATGCTGATCCTCAACACAGGGGTGCGTGCTCAGCCCCCTCCTGTACCCCCTGTTCACTCATGACTGCACGGCCAGGCACGACTCCAACACCATCATTAAGTTTGCTGATGACACAACAATGGTAGGCCTGATCACCGACAATGAAGAGACAGCCTATAGAGAGGTCAGAGACCTGACCGTGTTGTGCAAGGACAACAACCTCTCCCTCAACGTGATCGAGACAACGGAGACTACAGGAAAAGGAGGACTGAGGATTCTCAGAGGATCCATTAAGAACACCCTCTGTGTTCTGTTAGAGATGTAACTCTTTATCCACAATATAGCAGGGGGTGTAAATCCGTGACACATATGTTTTTCCAGCAGCAGACTATGACTGATAATGTCAAAGACGCACTGAAGTCTAACAAAACATCTCCCACAATCTTTTTACCATCAATTTCTCTCATCCAATTATCAGTTATTTGTGTAAGTGCCGTGCTTGTTGAATGTCCTTCCCTAAAAGCATGCTGAAAATCTGTTGTCAATTTGTTTACAGTAAAATATTATTGTATCTGGTCAAACCCAATTTTTTCCAAAAGTTTACAAAGGGTTGGTAACAGGCTGATTGGTCGGCTATTTGAGCCAGTACATTTTTTTATTTTTAACCCATATTTTACCAGGTAAATTGACTGAGAACACATTCTAATTTAACCTCTACTTCATCACCCTCCTGGATCCGGGATCCTCCTCATCAGAAAAGCTGACTAGCATAGCCTAGCATAGCGCCACAAGTAAATAATAGCATATAAATATCATGAAATCACAAGTCCAATACAGCAAATGAAAGATAAACATCTTGTGAATCCAGCCATCATTTCCGATTTTTAAAATGTTTTACAGCGAAAACACAATATGTGTTTCTATTAGCTAACCACAATAGCCAAACACACAACCGCATATTTTCACCATGTTTCCACCGCATAGGTAGCTTTCACAAAACCGACAAAATAGAGATAAAATGAATCACTAACCTTGAACAACTTCATCAGATGACAGTCTTATAACATGTTATACAATACATTTATGTTTTGTTCAAAAATGTGCATATTTGAGGTATAAATCATAGTTTTACATTGCAGCCACCATCAAAAATAGCACGAAATCAGCCAGAATAATTACAGAGAGCAACGTGAAATAGATAAATACTCATCATAAAACATTTATGAAAAATACATGGTGTACAGCAAATGAAAGATAAACATCTTGTGAATCCAGCCAATATTTCCAATTTTTTAAGTGTTTTACAGCGAAAACACAATATAAAATTAAATTAGCTTACCACAATAGCCAAACACACAAAGGCATTTATTCACCGCAAAGGTAGCTTTTGCAAAAACCAGCAATAGATATAAAATTTATCACTAATCTTTGGACAACTTCATCAGATGACAGTCTTATAACATCATGTTATACAATACATTTATGTTTTGTTCGAAAATGTGCATATTCAGAGCTGCAAATCGTGATTATACATTGTGAATACGTAGCAACATTTCCCCAGAATGTCCGGAGATATTTTGAACACTCACCTAATCTGCCCAAAGAACTCATCATAAACTTTACATAAAAATACTTGTTGTATGGCAAATGAAAGATACACTGGTTCTTAATGCAACCGCTGTGTTAGATTTTTAAAAATAACTTTACCACAACATACAGCTTGGGTTGTTGTGAGACAGCGCTCACCAACACGGCGGAGAATAGGCATCAACATATTACACAGAAATACGAAATAACATAAAAAATGTTTTCTTACTTTTGCTGAGCTTCCATCAGAATGTTGTACAAGGAGTCCTATTTCCAGAATAAATCGTTGTTTGGTTTCTGAATGTCCATTTCTTCTGTCGAATTAGCAACCTTGGCTAGCATTGTGGCGCGAACATTCCCATCCTCTCTTGGCGCAAAGAACGGAAAATTCCAAAAGTCCCATTAAACGTTGAATAAACTGATAAAACTCGGTTGAAAAAACCTACTTTATGATGTTTTTCTCATATGTATCAAATAAAATCAGAGCCGGAGATATTCACCGTGTATACCGAACGCTTTTCAGAAGACAATGTCGAGCTCCCCCGCGCGCCGTCGAAGACAAAGAAAATACCGGACCTGTCACTCCAAAAGCTCTTATTCGGCCTCAGATCAAGCTAGACACCCCATTCAACCTTCCACTGCCTGTTGACATCTAGTGGAAGGCGTATGAAGTGCATGCATATCGATAAATAAAAGCCAGTTGAGTAGGCAGGCCCTGAAACAGAGCCTCGTTTTCAGATTTTTCACTTCCTGTATGGAAGTTTGCTGCCAAATGAGTTCTGTTTTACTCACAGATATAATTCAAACAGTTTTAGAAACTTCTGAGTGTTTTCTATCCAATAGTAATAATAATATGCATATTGTATGATCTAGAACAGAGGACGAGGCCGTTTAATTTGGGCACGATTTTTTCCAAATGTGTCTTCTGCATTTAACCCAACCCCTCTAAATCAGAGAGGTGCGGGGGCTGCCATAATTGACATCCATGTCTTCGGCGCCCGGGGAACAGTGGGCTAACTGCCTTGCTCAGGGGCAGAACAACAGATTTTTACCTTGTCAGCTCAGGGATTTGATCCAGCAACCTTTCGGTTACTGGCCCAATGCTCTACAGCAACGACCTAGGGAATAGTTACAGGGGAAAGGAGGGTAACGAATGAGCCAATTGTAAAGGGGGCTTTACCAGAAAAAAAACATGACGTTTAGGCACTCATTCCAAGTGGTTAAGCAGTGGAGGCTGGTTAGAGGAGCTATAGAAGGACGGGCTCATTGTAATGCCTGGAATGGAATAAATGAAACGATATCAAACACATCAAAACATATGGAAACCATGTTTGACTCCGTTCCATTCACACCATTCCAGCTATTACACAGAGCCAGTCCTCCTATAGCTCCTCCCACTTGCCTCCACTGTGGTTAAGGTAAGGGTTAAGGATTGGTATCGGGTTAAAACCAAAACTAAAAAAACAGTGTCCACTACTGGGATCAAACACGTAAGATAATGATCCAGAGTCATGGGATTACGCCCAACCACGACACCCTAGCCTACTGGATGGTAATAGTGCTCACTGTTGTCCCTAGTGGCCAGTTTGGAAGGCATTTCCCGATGTCCTCAGCACATGGATAGACGTCCAATTTCGACGTCAATCTTGAACGAACTGGCTTGGGTATTCACCGAATCTATTGAGTTGTAATGGTAGTAGTATCTTCACACACACACACACACTGTTATCTGCCCACAGGGGGTTAAGGCGATCGGGATGCAGAGGTGTAGCTTTATAGCTCTGTGGAATGCTTTAATCAATTTTACTGCAGATGTATAAAATACTGGGGGAAATAAATAACTGTTTCACCATCTGCACACACACACAAATGTTAGCACGTGCACGCACGCACAGAAAAACACATACACACAAGCACAGGTGCGTCCAGAAACGCGGTATACACTGATGAAAACACACAACATCCCTCCAGCATAGGACCTGAGTAACCCTGCCAGCCAGGAGGTCTGGAGAGGATGGACTAACGGTTTACACCATATATAGTTAATGACCTGGAGAGAGAGATGGAGGGAGAGAGATGGAGGGAGAGAGATTGAGGGAGAGAGATGGAGTGGAGGGATGGGGAGATGGAGGGATGATGGTGGGGAGTGCAAGGGCTGGTTCGATGGGAGAGGGGTGCAGAGAGGAAATAAGGAGGGCGGGGAGGGGCGGGGTTACGGTAATGCCTGTGGTTTATGGTTCATTTCAACGAACCCACAGATGCAGGGACTCAAGATGGAGAAATACATATGGTCTATAACCACTCCCTGTGTGTGTGTGTGTGTGTGTGTGTGTGTGTGTGTGTGTGTGTGTGTGTGTGTGTGTGTGTGTGTGTGTGTGTGTGTGTGTGTGTGTGTGTGTGTGTGTGTGTGTGTGTGTGTGTGTGTGTGTGTGTGTGTGTGTGTGTGTGTGTGTGTATGACCACTAAGATAAGGCAGGAGGTGGGTGTTTACTGGTGTTTAGGAGGCAACATAGATTAGTTTTGCTTCAGGCATCTCTCTTTCTCTCTCTCTCTCTCTCTCTCGTGCGCTCGCTCTCTCTCTCTTGCTCTTTGTCTCACTTTCCCTCCTTTCCTCTCTTTCTCCCCACCTCTTACCTTCTCCCTCTCTTTCTCTTTCTCACTCTCTCTGTCTTTCTCTCTTCCTCCATCCATCCATCCCTCCCCCTCTCTCTCGTTTCTCTCTCGCTCTGTCCGTCCATCCTTCCCTCTCACTCCCCCTCTATCCCTCCCTCTTTATTTTGTCCAGAGCCACCCTAGTTAACTTGGAGAGCTTCCAGTTTAATGGTGTGAAGCTGGAAGTTTTTTAATTTGCCACACCATAAAATTAAAGTCCATTTTCCACATCAGGGAACTTAAGGGCTGACAAATGTTATCTGGAGAGAGCGACAGAGGAGGAGAGCAGACCAGCCTTTCTTTTATTTCACTTGTTTTATGTGGACTGGGTCTGTGCCTGGCTGCAACGGTGTGTGTGCATCAGTGTGTGTGCATCGTGTGTGTGTGTGTGTGTGTGTGTGTGTGTGTGTGTGTGTGTGTGTGTGTGTGTGTGTGTGTGTGTGTGTGTGTGTGTGTGTGTGTGTGTGTGCGTGTGCGTGTGCGTGTGCGTGTGTGTGTGTGTGTGCGTGTGTGTGTGTGTGATACGCGAGAAGGTGCGGAATGTAACATGTGTGTGTTTGTGTCCAGTTATGACTTGTGACCAAACTCTAGCAGGACAGAACAGGTCCATTTGAGCTCCAGGGGCAACAAGGCCTTGGCGACAATTTATTTCCCATCCTGTTTCATGACCTTAGAGCCACCTCACTGGAAGTGTATGTTGCTGTGTCTGCACTCGACAAGATCTCATGGTTTCTGGAGTCCAAACTCATTAAGGCACTTACATCACACATGTATGGGGATGTATGGTGCTGTATCTGTGCTATGCTACACTGGAGGTGTGTGGGGATGTCCTTATGTTGCTGTAGCAGTTATATGGTATATTAAAGGTATTCTGTACTCTATGCTGCTGTAGTTATAGTCACAGTGTATATACATGTATGGGGCTGTATAGTGGAGGTGTATGACACACTGGAGGTGCTTGGTTCTGCTGTGTGTGTGTGTGTGTGTGTGTGTGTGTGTGTGTGTGTGTGTGTGTGTGTGTGTGTGTGTGTGTGTGTGTGTGTGTGTGTGTGTGTGTGTGTGTGTGTGTGTGTGTGTGTGTGTGTGTGTGTGTGTGTGTGTGTGTGTGTGTGTGTGTGTGTGTGTGTGTGCTTCCATATATTTGTGTGCTTGCATCCATGTGTAGGGCCTGACTCTACAAACTTGTTGGATGCATTTGCAGTTAAAGGGCCAGACAGTCCTTACACAAGACGGATAGCTGAGGATATAAATTGGTGAGTATGGCCCTTCCCTCTTTCCCCGTATGGAGCCATGAGGATGTGTGTGAGGACATGATGAATTCCATGAACAGCTAACTGGCGATGGTTGGGTTGGATGATCTGAATTTAATTACGTAATAAGGGAAATATTTTGGCCAGTGAATATTGAATGACTCGTCTCTCTCCGTTTCTCCCCACTCATCCCCTCATTTGCACCCAAACATGCTGATGAAGTGTTATATCTATCTCTGTAGCAGCCGAGGAGAGTCCTCAATGCATACTTATGTTCGGCCCAGAGAGAGAACGGGAGAGGGAGAATTTTTTTTATTCAATCACTTTGTTGCTATTTTCAGAAGTATATGTGGTGAATTTTCTAAACTCTTAGTACAAAACTCCAAACTGGTAACACTTGTAATGCAGCAAGTCTTTTCAAAACCTTTTATTGTGCATACATTTTGTTTGGAGACCTCTTTCCCACACAGCCATTGATAAAAAAAATACCGGTTTATTGTGAAATACCATGAGAACAGTGATTTAATCATCAGAACACAACATAATGATATCTTCTTATATATCTTCTCATTAGGTAATACACTTGCACTATCCATCGAAATTTACCCATCAAAAATGTCAAATCAAATTTCTATGATTTCTCAACAAGCTCTCACAGTCTTACGTCAGAATTAGATGTTCATCCATATCTCAAACGTCAAATTTCGAAGTTGTTCCAAACGCCAAATTTCAAAGTGTTTACGGTGAAGTCTAGGCATTAACTCCAAAATCTTAAGGTAAGGTTTGGGATAGGCTTAAAACCAAAAATTCAGAAACCACTTTCTATTGCTGGATTTGAATATCCAACCTTTGGCATGAGTGGCAGATGCAGCTCAACAACCTAGTAAAATTGAAACCTACTTGAAGGTAACTGCAATTACTGTTGCCCCTACTGGCCAGTTTCCACATCATCTCCTGACGTACTCAGTCATGGATGGACGTCAAATACTGACTTGTATCATGGGTGACCTGGTTGGCCCAAAAAGTTACATTTTGCATCTTTAACACCAGTGGAATTGATATTGACACCACCTGCAGTGAATTAACAAAGTCTTTGAATCACAGTGGAATCAACACTGTGAGGAGTTGTTGCTACTCTACTATGTTGACTCAACATAGTAGAGTAGCAACAACTCCACACAGTGTCAATCCCACAGTGGAGGCTGCTGAGGGGAGGACGGCTCATAATAATGGCTGGAACGAAGCGAATGGAATGGTATCAAACACCTGGAAAACATGTTTGATGCATTTGATACCATTCCACATATTCCTCTGCAGTCATTACCATGAGCCCGTCCTCCCCAATTAAGGTGCCACCAACCTCCTGTGATTTTGAGTTAATTTCCGTTAACTCTCTGAGTGAAAAATACATGGGAGGGGCCCTCATTATCATATTTCCCAGCATGTTTTGTTGCATGTTGCGTTTTAGAATAGTTAGTTTTAAATATCTATTTTTCAGGAAATGCACATTGATTGATTAATTGATGTTATACTACACAAAGATAAATAACAAACAAGCTTTCACAGTCTTAGTGCAGAATTAGACGTTTATCCAAATTTCTCCAAATGTCAAATTTCTAAGTTGGTTCAAACGTCAAATTTCAAAGTGTTTTTGATACCCTGGATTATGATGATCAATTAAGAGCAGTCGGAGGAGCGGCATGTAGCCTAGCGTTTAGAGCATTCGGTCAGTAACCGAAAGGGCGCTGGTTTGAATAACTGAGCTGACAAGCTGAAAAATCTGTCGCACTTAACCCTAGTTTGCTTCATGGGTTTTGTACTACTATGGCTGACCCTGTAAAAGAACACATTTCACTGCACCTTCTTTCTTTTTAATGTATTTTAACAAATGAGAAGACAATCATATCAAAAGTAATGTGAGAATTCCATTGTGAAAGCAATGACTTTATATGAACATGTATTGCAATGTATAGCATGTATTTCTAGATGAACACTGTTTACGTTTGGTGAAAAAGTGACCGTATGATTTTGTGTGTTGTACTTAGTCATTTGAACATGCGCTTAGAGTTTTCAAACAACTGAATTTTCAATGATCTATTTTGAGTTTTGTACTAAGTGTTGTGAAAATGCACCATATACTTGTGAAAATTGCACCAAAGCGATTGAAAAAAACTGTAAATAGATACAGTTTGAGGGACAGTGCCTAGTGAAAGTCTACACACCCATGCACAGTTTTTCTGGCTTAAAATGACATCTATAAAGGGACTAAATGTAATTGTTTTCCAACGGATCTATACAACCTGCTCCACATTTTCAAAGTGAAAGACAAGTGGTACACATAACATGATGCTGTCACCACAATACTTGAAAATACAAAGGGTTTCACCCTGTGATATGTTGTATTGAATGTGACCCAAATGTTTTTTACACAGGCTTCCTTCTTTTCACTTCTTTGTCATAGAGACCATTAATGTGGAGTGAATGCAATGTTGTGAAACCCTCTGTATTTTCAAGTATTGTCATGGCAGCCTCATGTTATGGGTATGCTTGTCACCGGCAGGGACTGGGGAGTTTGTCAGGATCAAAATGCATATGAAAGGAATAAAGCCCAGGTAAAAAGTTAGATGAAAATCTACCTCAGTCTTCTGGGATAAAGTTTTATTTTTCAGTGGTGTAATTGTTGAGTGTTCTCGAGGGGTCCAGTCTCAATCCTGACTTTAAATCTGCTTGAAATCAGAGACAAGGTCTGAATACTGCTGTCTTCAAAACAAATTTACTGAGCTTGAGCAATTTTTATAAAACAACGTATATTCACTGAGTGTACAAAACATTAAGGACACCTTGCTAATATTGAGTTGCACCCGCTATTTTTGCACACCCCAAACAACCTCAATTAGTCGGGGCATGGACTCCACAAGATGTCGAAAGTGTTCTACAGGGATGCTGGCCCATGTTGACTCCAATGCTTCCCACAGTTGTTTCAAGTTGGCTGAATGTTCTTTGGGTGATACACACGGGAAATTGTTGAAGGTGAAAAACCCAGCAGCGTTGCATTTCTTGACATAAACCGGTGTGCCTGGCACCTACTACCATACCCCATTCAAAGGCACTTAAATATTTTGTCTTTCCCATTCACCCTCTGAATGGCACACTTACACGATCCATGTCTCAATTGTCTCAAGGCTTAAAAACCTTTATTTAACCTGTCTCTTCCCCTTCATCTACACTGATTGAAGTGGATATAACTAGTGACATCAATAAGGGATCATAGCTTTCACCTGGATTCACCTGGTCAGTCTGTATCATGGTGTCCTTAATGTTTTTGTACCCTCAGTGTATGTTGCCCTAGGAGTTGGTAGTGCAGAGTTGGTAGAATCTTATTCAAATTGATTTACAGCTGTAATTGCTGACAAAGGTTCTTCCACCAAGTATAAACTCTGCGGTGTAAAGACATACGCAATCAAGACATCTTGATTTTGTGTTTTTTATACATTTCTATACTTTTTCTTTGACTTTGAAAATGTGGAGCTGGTTGTGTAAAACCGTAGGAAAACACATCAAACTGAATCCCTTTTAAGATATCATTTTAAGGCAACAAAATGAGATGACTTTGCAAGGGGTGTGCAGACTTTCACCAGGCACTGTATATGTTGGGTAATTAATAATGAGAGGATTTAATTGGTGGAATATCGATGTCAAGTTTGTTTGACAACATTCACAGATACACACAACCACACATAGCTTACTCTTACAAGCTCTCTTCTCTTCTGTTCTCCACCTTGTCCTTCATTATCCCTGTCTGTGATGTGAGTGTGTGTCTGTATGCATGCATTGCATTCGTGTGTGTGTGTGTGTGTGAAGAGTGCTGTAAGTGTGTGTGTGTGTGTGTGTGTGTGTGTGTGTGTGTGTGTGTGTGTGTGTGTGTGTGTGTGTGTGTGTGTGTGTGTGTGTGTGTGTGCGTGTGCGTGTGCGTGTGTGCGTGCGTGCGTGCGTGTACGTGTGTGTACGTGTACGTGCGTGCGTGTGTGCGTGTACGTGTGTACGTGCGTGCGTGCGTGCGCGGGGGTGTGTGGGTGTTTGCGGGCAACAAGGTCTTACAGTCTCACTACACAATTAGATCAAACACACAACCTTCTGATCTCGAGTCAGCGCCCACTGTTGCCTCTAGTGGCCGGTTTTGAAGTAATTTCCCAACGTCCTCAAGACATGGATAGACGTCCAACTTCGAAGTCACTGTTTAGCAATCTGCCTAGTTAGGTGGCCAGTTGTTTTTCTATTGTTTATTTCTGGGTTTTATCTATTTAATCTTTTCTTCACGCTCTACAGCTTTAACTGTTGGATCAGCACTTTCTATCCCTCCTTCTCTCTCTCTCTCGCCCCCTCGTTCACTCCCAGACTGCATTACAGTGTGTGTGCGTGTCGCTAGCACGTTTAGCTGAGAAAAAATACCTGCTGAGCAAAAATACTGTATGTACACATTTTCTTCAGTTCTTCAGTGTTTTTCTCTATAACATTTTCTTAGTTTGTTATGAATATGTATTTTCTGAAAACATTATCAGTTTATTTAGCACTGCAAATTAGTGAAATTCAATACAATTTCACTGGTTCAAAATCCTTCTTTGTGACCTTTTTTTATCAGCTTGTCATTAATTTGTATCATGTTCTCACCCCTATCCTCCAGACTGGCTTCTTGTCTTGTAGGATTGATCTTCAGTCAGGTGCCAGTGTGAGGGTTAACACTACAGTCTAAGCCCTGTCTAAGCCGGGGGAGGGGGGTTCTAAGTTCATATGGAATTGTTTTACCAATAATTGTTTTAGCTATTTGATTTTGAATTGTAAGACCCCTTTTAAGGTTATTGGATAAAACATTGAATTTGGCATTACTGCTATTAGCCAATTGAATCCCATTGAATAACAGAATCACTACATGGAACAACAAATAATCCCCCCAAAAATCTAAAGGAAGTTTGTTCTGAAGTGTCTGTCCTAAATCTTAGGAAAGTTTTTTTTACATGTATTTATCTCCTTATTTTAAGCGCTGAGCTATCTCTATATATGCTTCCATCCATTTTGTTTTACTGGTACCAGGGACTTTCAGACGACTTGTGTGAGGCTTGTGAGCAAAACAGAGAACACCATAGTGTTTGTGAGAGTCTCAGCTTTCCACAAAGGGGTCATATTAGTGTGTAGCCAAAACTGTTTGGACACTAAAGACAGAAGTTGGCAGATCGGCTGTACCGACTTCAGACGAGTCTTGTGAGGCTTGTGGGTGTCCTAGAGCCAAACCATCCTAGAGCCAAATTGTTGTCGAAGCCAAACCGTTTTCGTGACAAGACCGATTTTAGGGATGTCTCATGGTCTGGCAAACACTGCTCTAGCTCTGCCACCTTCACCACAGATGTGGAAAAGCAATATTGGCAGATGCAGTGGATTTAAGACACAGCACATGGAAAAGAACAGATAACTCTAGCTTAAAAAGACAGATTTTGTTTAAGCGGGGGCTTGTCATTCATTTGTACTATATCATGTTCTTACTCCTCCTTTTAATCTCTCACCCCTATCCTCCAGACTGGAATATTGTTTTTTAGGATTGACCTGACCAGTCAGGTGTCAGTGTGAGGGTTAACAGACAGTAGTCAGGCTTGCCTTTCAGTCAGGTGCCAGTGTGAGGGTTAACAGACAGTAGTCAGGCTTGCCTTTCAGTCAGGTGTCAGTGTGAGGGTTAACAGACAGTAGTCAGGCTTGCCTTTCAGTCAGGTGTCAGTGTGAGGGTTAACAGACAGTAGTCAGGCTTGTCTTTCAGTCAGGTGTCAGTGTGAGGGTTAACAGACAGTAGTCAGGCTTGCCTTTCAGTCAGGTGTCAGTGTGAGGGTTAACAGACAGTAGTCAGGCTTGCCTTTCAGTCAGGTGTCAGTATGAGGGTTAACAGACAGTAGTCAGGCTTGATCTTCAGTCAGGTGTCAGTGTGAGGGTTAACAGACAGTAGTCAGGCTTGCCTTTCAGTCAGGTGTCAGTGTGAGGGTTAACAGACAGTAGTCAGGCTTGCCTTTCAGTCAGGTGTCAGTGTGAGGGTTAACAGACAGTAGTCAGGCTTGCCTTTCAGTCAGGTGTCAGTGTGAGGGTTAACAGACAGTAGTCAGGCTTGATCTTCAGTCAGGTGTCAGTGTGAGGGTTAACAGACAGTAGTCAGGCTTGATCTTCAGTCAGGTGTCAGTGTGAGGGTTAACAGACAGTAGTCAGGCTTGCCTTTCAGTCAGGTGTCAGTGTGAGGGTTAACAGACAGTAGTCAGGCTTGCCTTTCAGTCAGGTGTCAGTGTGAGGGTTAACAGACAGTAGTCAGGCTTGATCTTCAGTCAGGTGTCAGTGTGAGGGTTAACAGACAGTAGTCAGGCTTGATCATCAGTCAGGTGTCAGTGTGAGGGTTAACAGACAGTAGTCAGGCTTGCCTTTCAGTCAGGTGTCAGTGTGAGGGTTAACAGACAGTAGTCAGCAATGATCTTCAGTCAGGTGTCAGTGTGAGAATTAACTGACAGTAGTCAGGCGTGCCTTTCAGTCAGGTGCCAGTGTGAGGGTTAACAGACAGTAGTCAGGCTTGCCTTTCAGTCAGGTGTCAGTGTGAGGGTTAACAGACAGTAGTCAGGCTTGCCTTTCAGTCAGGTGCCAGTGTGAGGGTTAACAGACAGTAGTCAGGCTTGCCTTTCAGTCAGGTGTCAGTGTGAGGGTTAACAGACAGTAGTCAGGCTTGCCTTTCAGTCAGGTGCCAGTGTGAGGGTTAACAGACAGTAGTCAGGCTTGCCTTTCAGTCAGGTGTCAGTGTGAGGGTTAACAGACAGTAGTCAGGCTTGCCTTTCAGTCAGGTGTCAGTGTGAGGGTTAACAGACGGCAGTCAGGCTTGCCTTTCAGTCAGGTGTCAGTGTGAGGGTTAACAGACAGTAGTCAGTCTTGATCTTCAGTCAGGTGTCAGTGTGAGGGTTAACAGACAGTAGTCAGGCTTGATCTTCAGTCAGGTGTCAGTGTGAGGGTTAACAGACAGTAGTCAGGCTTGCCTTTCAGTCAGGTGTCAGTGTGAGGGTTAACAGACAGTAGTCAGGCTTGCCTTTCAGTCAGGTGCCAGTGTGAGGGTTAACAGACAGTAGTCAGGCTTGCCTTTCAGTCAGGTGTCAGTGTGAGGGTTAACAGACAGTAGTCAGGCTTGCCTTTCAGTCAGGTGTCAGTGTGAGGGTTAACAGACAGTAGTCAGGCTTGCCTTTCAGTCAGGTGTCAGTGTGAGGGTTAACAGACAGTAGTCAGGAATGATCTTCAGTCAGGTGTCAGTGTGAGGGTTAACAGACAATAGTCAGGAATGATCTTCAGTCAGGTGTCAGTGTGAGGGTTAACAGACAGTAGTCAGGCTTGCCTTTCAGTCAGGTGTCAGTGTGAGGGTTAACAGACAGTAGTCAGGAATGATCTTCAGTCAGGTGTCAGTGTGAGGGTTAACAGACAGTAGTCAGGCTTGCCTTTCAGTCAGGTGTCAGTGTGAGGGTTAACAGACAGTAGTCAGCAATGATCTTCAGTCAGGTGTCAGTGTGAGGGTTAACAGACAGTAGTCAGGCTTGCCTTTCAGTCAGGTGTCAGTGTGAGGGTTAACAGACAGTAGTCAGGAATGATCTTCAGTCAGGTGTCAGTTGAGGGTTAACAGACAGTAGTCAGGCTTGCCTTTCAGTCAGGTGTCAGTGTGAGGGTTAACAGACAGTAGTCAGGAATGATCTTCAGTCAGGTGTCAGTGTGAGGGTTAACAGACAGTAGTCAGGCTTGCCTTTCAGTCAGGTGTCAGTGTGAGGGTTAACATTAACAGACAGTAGTCAGGCTTGCCTTTCAGTCAGGTGTCAGTGTGAGGGTTAACAGACAGTAGTCAGGAATGATCTTCAGTCAGGTGTCAGTGTGAGAGAGAGAGATGATATAGTGTAATTCAAGTGCATGTTGGAGGTGTATTTAGCAGTGGATGTAGATTAAATGATGATGTGTGGCTGTGTGTGTTCGGAGCTTTTCCCAGAGGAGGACAAGTGGTCAAATTAGCACTAATTAGCAGGAGCATATATCTTGAACTCAAGCACACACACACACACACACACACACACACACACACACACACACACACACACACACACACACACACACACACACACACACACACACACACACACACACACACACACACACACACACACACACACACACACACACACACACACACACACACCCTCACCCTCTAACTGTCTTTCTTTTCTCCTATCTCTCATCTCCTATCTTATTCTACCACTCTGCTCAACTCGCTGTCCTGCCCTATCTATTCGTTCATCTCCCTTTTTCCCATTTTCTCATCATTTCCCCTTTCATCTCCACTCCTCTTCTTTGCTATACCCTATTTTTCACTCCCATACCTGCTCTCCTCTCTTTGAAAAATGTTCACCTTCTCCAAACGACTACGATCGTTTTTTTCTCTTCCGTCTTTCTCTCATACATCCGTTTTCCTTCTCGTTTAGTACAGCTTTGATAAACGCACACAATTTTCTCAATCAGCCTCCATTTGTTTAAAAACAAGTCTGTTTTTATCTCTTATCCATGTAGTGATCATGTTCCATCTACCTCTACAAGCACTCCTGTCTCCCCTCTCCTGTCTCCCCTCTCCTGTCTCCCCTCTCCTGTCTCCCCTCTCCTGTCTCCCCTCTCCTGTCCCCCCTCTCCTGTCTCCCCTCTCCTGTCCCCCCTCTCCTGTCTCCCCTCTCCTGTCTCCCCTCTCCTGTCTCCCCTCTCCTGTCCCCCATCTCCTGTCCCCCATCTCCTGTCTCCCCTCTCCTGTCTCCCATCTCCTGTCTCCCCTCTCCCCTCTCCTGTCTCCCCTCTCCTGTCCCCCCTCTCCTGTCTCCCCTCTCCTGTCTCCCCTCTCCTGTCCCCCTTCTCCTGTCTCCCCTCTCCTGTCTCCCATCTCCTGTCTCCCCTCTCCTGTCTCCCCTCTCCTGTCTCCCATCTCCTGTCCCCCATCTCCTGTCTCCCATCTCCTGTCCCCCATCTCCTGTCTCCCCTCTCCTGTCTCCCCTCTCCTGTCTTCCCGTCTCCTGCCCCCCCTCTCCTGTCTGCTGTACCAGTTTGTTACGGAGGATGTCGACGTAGATATATGATGAAATAGAATATATAATGAGTTAGACAAAGGGGATCTATGCAAATTTCTTGGCAAATCCCCCCATATTAAAGATCTAACTACATGCACAGAAAACACATTTACATCTTCTATGCAGCATTGAAATCCTCCAACTCAGCATCTTGGTTGTATACATTTGTCATAACCTGACTTACTTCTGAAATACAGCATGCATGAAAGTATCAGCTCACATCTTTTACTGAGCTATTTTTTATTTTATTTTTTACAAATGATTTAAAATGTATGAGAAAAAATATATATTTTTTCAAATAGCCTAGTCTCTGGGAGAGTTTTGGGATACATTTTGGTTGGATGAATCATCTCTCTCTTTTACTGTGTGGAGACTGTGGAGGAGAGTTTGAAATCCAATTTCTTTTAACATGTGTTCTTGTTCACCTAAATGGTCTGTGAAGAATTGTCAGAGTTGGGGTGCAATTTGAAAGATTTCTGCAATGTTTGAAAACTTCATCCCTCTCTCTCTGTCCCTGTCTCCCTCGCTGAGTGTTTGATTAAATGAGTACGGTGTTCCTCGCAGAATATACCGCTGACTGCCGTTATTGTTGTTATCAATCATCCTCTAACGGATCGCCATGGTAACACTCCAGGGGGTCAACCCGAACCCTCTCCCTATAGTGATAAGGTTAACGAAAAAAGACGACAAAGAAAAATGGCGGGGAAAAACTTTAACAAAGCATATTTTCTTATTTTATGACTCCCTCTGACCTTTGAGCATATTAGCGTCTGAAATGATGAATCGGGGGCCTGAGAGAAGAAGAGAAGTAGAGAGGGACAGAGAGGGGGATGAGAGAGGGAGGGGAAAAGGGAGAGAGAGAGGGGTTGGGGGTTTCTTTTCTCATTAGGGACCTGTGGTTGGAAGAGATAGGAGAGGCTTCTCTCTTCTCTTCTCCCTAATCCCCCTCTTTTGAAAAAGCGGAACGTGTGAAATTAGAGTTTAAAATGAAACGCGTCCCTCTCCTCTCCTCGTCTCCTGTCGTTCCCTCCATCCTGCTGCCATCAGCACTCTTGGCCTGGAGGATTCCCATTAGCCTAGCCCAGAGTGATAGGCAGGCTGCTCTCCTCACACACTACCAACACACACTCAATTAAAAGCTGACCTTCAACGCCCCAGGACTGGCGGAGTGTGTCGCACCATATCTACGCTCCGCAAAATACACTGTGTCCCTGGATGTCTGTATTTGTGCAGGTGTTTACACCAACAAGATCTTACGGTCTCACTTCAGTATTCAACGTTTGTCCAGGGGGGGATACACATTCAATTCTGACTGGTTACGGTAAGGGTTAAGGTTTGGGATAGGGTATAATTATTATTTTTTATACTGCCTAGCACGAGTGCCTAGCACCTCTATCCCCATCCACATTGCTGTGAGCTTACTAGATAGTAATAGGTGCTCATGTTGCCCCTAGTGGACGGTCTTAAAGGTATCTCCTAACGTCCTAGGAACCTAACATGCTGAGGTCCATCTGGTGTGATCATGCTTTTTTTTTACACTCCTTGCTTTTCTTAACAAAAACACTCTCATACCCAAACACTGTTTTAACATTTAGTACTGATAAAGCTCAGTTTGTTGTTTGAAAATGTGATGGGAGCCAAACAATAGGCATAGTAGCTTTGATAGTGAACTGTAATATTTTACTGATAGTGAATAGAATAAAGCAGCCTCTTCAGAATGGCTAAACTGTCTCTACTGCTGAGAGGATAGATCTACTCCTGCAGAGGGGAAGTAGGCAGGGGTCTCTTTCTCAGAGAGTTGTAGTCACAGAGCACGCACACACACACACACACACACACACACACACACACACACACACACACACACACACACACACACACACACACACACACACACACACACACACACACACACACACACACACACACACACTTACTTGCTTGCTTATGGTTACACACACAAACACACAATATTGTGATTTCTGGAGGAAGCTTATCTGCATTGTGTGTGTGTGTGTGTGTGTGTGTGTGTGTGTGTGTGTGTGTGTGTGTGTGTGTGTGTGTGTGTGTGTGTGTGTGTGTGTGTGTGTGTGTGTGTGTGTGTGTGTGTGTGTGTGTGTGTGTGTGTGTGTGTGCCTGGGTGCGTGTGTGTGTGTGTGTGTGTGTGTGTGTGTGTGTGTGTGTGTGTGTGTGTGTGTGTGTGTGTGTGTGTGTGTGTGTGTGTGTGTGTGTGTGTGTGTGTGTGTGTGTGTGTGTGTGTGTGTGTGTGTGTGTGTGTGTCTGGGTGCCTGGGTGCCTGTGCAGTTTTGTGTGGATGTGTTTGTGTGTGTGTGTATGTGTGCGTGAATGTGTGCCTGTGCATGTCTGTGTGTGTGTGTCTGCCCTAGGAGAAGAGAGGGCCACTTAGGGGCATTGAGTAGTCATTAGGCCAGGGCATGCAGGGCATGGAGAGGAAGGAGGAAGGGAAGGAGAGAGGGTATGTCCAGGAATAGGCAGAGGGGGCACCAAGGCACAGATAAATTGGGGATTCAGAGGGTAGATGAGTCAAACCAGAAATAGGGGTTTGAGAGGTGGAGTAGGTTTGTTCTCACGCTCTCGCTCTCTCTCTCGCTCACTCTCTTTCTGACTATCTCTCTCTCACTCGCTGTCTTTCTGACTCTCTCTCTCTCGCTCTCTTTCTGACTCTCTCTCAATTCAATTCAATTCAATTCAATTCAAGGGGCTTTATTGGCATGGGAAACATGTGTTAACATTGCCAAAGCAAGTGAGGTAGATAATATACAAAAGTGAAATAAACAATACAAATTAACAGTAAACATTACACATACAGAAGTTTCAAAGCAATAAAGACATTACAAGTGTCATATTATATATATATACAGTGTTGTAGCAATGTACAAATGGTTAAAGCACACAAGTTAAAATAAATAAACATAAATATGGGTTGTATTTACAATGGTGTTTGTTCTTCACTGGTTGCCCTTTTCTTGTGGCAACAGGTCACAAATCTTGCTGCTGTGATGGCACACTGTGGAATTTCACCCAGTAGATATGGGAGTTTATCATAATTGGATTTGGTTTCGAATTCTTTGTGGATCTGTGTAATCTGAGGGAAATATGTGTCTCTAATATGGTCATACATTGGGCAGGAGGTTAGGAAGTGCAGCTCAGTTTCCACCTCATTTTGTGGGCAGTGTGCACATAGCCTGTCTTCTCTTGAGAGCCATGTCTGCCTACGGCGGCCTTTCTCAATAGCAAGGCTATGCTCACTGAGTCTGTACATAGTCAAAGCTTTCCTTAAGTTTGGGTCAGTCACAGTGGTCAGGTATTCTGCCACTGTGTACTCTCTGTTTAGGGCCAAATAGCATTCTAGTTTGCTCTGTTTTTTTGTTAATTCTTTCCAATGTGTCAAGTAATTATCTTTTTGTTTTCTCATGATTTGGTTGGGTCTAATTGTGCTGCTGTCCTGGGGCTCTGTGGGGTGTGTTTGTGTTTGTGAACAGAGCCTCAGGACCAGCTTGCTTAGGGGACTCTTCTCCAGGTTCATCTCTCTGTAGGTGATGGCTTTGTTATGGAAGGTTTGGGAATCGCTTCCTTTTAGGTGGTTGTAGAATTTAACGGCTCTTTTCTGGATTTTGATAATTAGTGGGTATCGGCCTAATTCTGCTCTGCATGCATTATTTGGTGTTCTACGTTGTACACGGAGGATATTTTTGCAGAATTCTGCATGCAGAGTCTCAATTTGGTGTTTGTCCCATTTTGTGAAATCTTGGTTGGTGAGCGGACCCCAGACCTCACAACCATAAAGGGCAATGGGCTCTATGACTGATTCAAGTATTTTTAGCCAGATCCTAATTGGTATGTTGAAATTTATGTTCCTTTTGATGGCATAGAATGCCCTTCTTGCCTTGTCTCTCAGATCGTTCACAGCTTTGTGGAAGTTACCTGTGGTGCTGAGGTTTAGGCCGAGGTATGTATAGTTTTTTGTGTGCTCTAGGGCAACGGTGTCTAGATGGAATTTGTGGTCCTGGCGACTGGACCTTTTTTGGAACACCATTATTTTGGTCTTACTGAGATTTACTGTCAGGGCCCAGGTCTGACAGAATCTGTGCAGAAGATCTAGGTGCTGCTGTAGGCCCTCCTTGGTTGGTGACAGAAGCACCAGATCATCAGCAAACAGTAGACATTTGACTTCGGATTCTAGTAGGGTGAGGCCAGGTGCTGCAGACTGTTCTAATGCCCTCGCCAATTCTCTCTCTCTCTCTTGCTCTCTTTCTGACTCTCTCTCTCCCCTCTCTCTCTATCTCTCTCTCTATTTCTCCCTCTCTCGCTCTCTTTTTCTCTTTCCCTCTCTCTCGCTCTCTCTTTCTCTCTCTATGCTTTGTGTAATGTAGCTGTGTGTGTGTGTGTGTGTGTGTGTGTGTGTGTGTGTGTGTGTGTGTGTGTGTGTGTGTGTGTGTGTGTGTGTGTGTGTGTGTGTGTGTGTGTGTGTGTGTGTGTGTGTGTGTGTGTGTGTGTGTGTGTGTGTGTGTGTGTGTGTGTGTGTGTGTGTGTGTGTGTGTGTGTGTGACACAGTGGTTTGGGACCGGAGCACTAAAGGGTTCTAAGATGAATGATCTATTCTGGTGAAATGGGAGGAAGATTTAGAAATGTACTGGGTCAGGTTTCTCTCTGCTTCTACCTCGCATTGAACTACCGCTGTGTGTGTGTGTCTTTTGTATGTATGCATTTACAGCCTGCCCATACGTGTGGGAATTGAACCATCCTTCAGGAGGGAGAATCCGACCATTGATAAATTGATTAGGCCTGGGTTCCGGGATGGCAGAAACATTCTAAATCCCCTAATTTGCATGTGGCCCAAGTCTCTGGGCCCAGATTGGCCATTGATTAGCATATCCACCAGCACCCCCTGGGGAAGGCCCATTGATCAGTGTAGATTGCTGGGAGGCTGTAGCCGTGACGACAGTGTAGAACACTGGTGCACATCTAATTAACAGGAGGTACTGTCCTAATGGCTGGTGGTTTGTTGATTTACATTTGAACTGTTTGTCTGAAGGTTGGGTTAGCTCTGTTGAGCTCTTCTTTGGTGAGGGGGTTTTGTATGCGTTATTCTAAGGTTGGGTTAGCTATGTTGAGCTCTTCTTTGGTGAGGGGGTTTTGTATGCGTTATTCTAAGGTTGGGTTAGCTATGTTGAGCTCTTCTTTGGTGAGGGGGTTTTGTATGCGTTATTCTAAGGTTGGGTTAGCTATGTTGAACGGTTATGTTTATTGAGCGATCTGAAGTACTAAATGAAACATTATCCATTCAAGGTTCATTCAACTATGATTTTCTCTCTCTCTCTCTCTCTCTCTCTCTCTCTCTCTCTCCGTGCTGAGTGATAGATGAATAATGAATGCAGTGTTATCACTCTGCTCCTGCTCTTTTATTTTTTGACAATGAAACGGTCTTAATGTATGAACCTTGGTTTGTCTCCAATAGAGAACGGTAGAGACCCAGACACTGACAGACAAGGCTTGTATCTGATTCGCTCTGCTCACACACCTGACCTGTATTAATCAACTCCGCATACGACTGCTGATTTATTATCCATGTTTCCTTTTAGATTCAAAATAATGACATTATATGGACAGGAGTGACCTGATCCTAGAGCAGCACATTCTGAAATGCATTTTGGCCCCTGATTTTCGCTCTGTGGATAGGGCCACACACACATACCTCACCTGCCCGGTAAAACCTATTCAGAGCTACCATTGTCAAATTCAAATTTTCTCCTCACTCTTATTCAGTTAAGGTTAGAATAATTTTGTGTAACCACTTACAGTGTGTGTGTGTGTACATGTATCCATGAGTACGCTCATGTGCGTGCGTGTGTGTTCTTGTCTCCTTTGTGTGTACACATAACAACATAACATGATTCTAAATAGTACCAGATAGGGTTTCTTTGGCTTATATCCTTTTATGAAGGTTCAATTAGGAACCATGATCATAAGGTTCGAAGTGGAACCATTAAAAAAGGTTCTAGATAGCACCAAAAAAAGGTTATGTTATGGTTACAACCCTTTTTGGAGTTATATAGAACACTTTTCTCTGGTTCTTTGTAAAACCTTTATCGAGAATGGTTCTATGAAGGACCTGTCTCAATCGGCAAAGTTCTTTGTATATCCATTTGAAGAATCGTAGTTTTTTTTATTCTGGTCAGAAATATTATTCATATTCCATAGGTGTTATTGTGTTCATTGACAAGTTGAATGAAGTGAGCTGCCTCTGGAACAGCTCTCGGCCCCTGAGGAGGGAATTCACAACCACTGACTGATTTAGTCAACCAGCCTCAATTGATACAAGACTGACCAGAACATGGCTGACCAGAATAAACTATCCTGTATGGTGAGTCTTTCACATAACAAGATCACTGGCTATAGTCATATATAATATGCAATAAAATAACACAACAGTTTAGATCAACTGGAATGACACTCTCTCGTTGAAGAAAAAGAGCTGTGAGCAAACCACGGCCCCCAAAAATTACCCTGCATTTAAGGAACCCTCTTTTCTTAGTGTCTATCTGACTGTGTGTATCAGTGTGTCCTCTCCCTTTCTCTTCCACTTTCTCTCGCTCTCTCTCTCTCTGTCAGTGGCTTTGTGCGTTGGTCTGATTGAATGGGGCAGTGAGGCAGATTTACATATGTTACCATTGTTAGTGGGGTTAGTAGATATCATGTAGCAGGTCTGGAGGGAGACGTCAGCGGCCCAGGCTGCAGACCAGAGCAGAATCACAAGTAGCTGCACTCTGCTCCTACTTTCATATCTCTCTCTCTCTCTCTCAATTCAATTTAAGAGTTTTATTGGCATGGGAAACATATGTTAACATTGCTAAAGCAAGTGAACTACAAAATAAACAAAAGTGAAATAAACAATGACAATTAACATTAAACATTACACTTGCACAAAAGTTCCAAAATAATAAAGACATTACAAATGTCATATTATGTGCAAATAGTTAAAGTACAAAAGGGAAAATAAATAAACATAAATATGGATTGTATTTACAATGGCATTTGTTCTTCTTTCTTTCTCGCTCTCTTTCTATCTCTCTCTTGTGCTCTCGCTCTCTCTTTCTCTGTCTCTCTCTATTTTCCTTTCGTTCTCTATACCTTACCCCCTCGATTCTCTTTCTCTGTCTCTCTCGCTTTCCCTCCATCCATCTCATTTACCCTGTCCCCATCTATCTTTTTCCCAAGGCAGGTGTTGTTTAGTCTAGTCACTAGACTCTTGGGTCCCAGGGTCCGGAAAACACACACACACACACACACACACACACACACACACACACACACACACACACACACACACACACACACACACACACACACACACACACACACACACACACACACACACACACACACACACACACACACACACACACACACACACACACACACACACACACTGATGGGTTAGGGTTGTCCCTGCTTGGCCGGTGAGTGTCTAGGAGTGTTGGCCAATATCTGCTCAGTCAAGGGTTAAATTAGATTCCCCTGCCTCTGTCAGATCAGTGTGTGCGTGTGTGTGTTTGTGTTGCATGTGAGCACATGTGCAGACGCTTACAGTACTCACATACACACACATACACAAAGAGACTAACACTGGATCACGGTTACACACAGAGCTCACAAGTGGAGAATTTTTACGCACTTTCATGGAGCTTCATTGAATATTGCAGAGACATTTCAGCCAATGCACTATAAAAAATGCAGGGTCAAAACAACCCAGAGCTGGGTAAATAGTGAACAGAACACACATTGGGTTATTTTCACCCAGCCAGTTGAGGCACTTAGGGCTCTGTTCAGTCTGTGTCGCTGAAGCGTTACAGGTAACACACTAGAAATGTAAAGTCATTTCCTATTGAGCCGACATCTGCACCGCTTACCGTGAATGCAGTCTCCGCTTGTGCGGGAACATTGCCTTTAAATTTGGATCACGCTGTAACACTGAACTTTCACGATAAGCGTTGAATAGAGCCCTTAGTTGGGTTTTCTGTGAAGACTGGAGGCGTGGCTTTCAGACATTTATTTTTTGCCACCTGTGAGAGTAAATGTCATTCTAGGTAATGTGTTCTGTTGGATTGCCATCCCATGTTGAGGTTGAGCATAGACTTTGTAGCATTAATGAGACTTACACAAGCGTGTGAGTTTTTCCAAGTGCCTATACATATCCCAATGTTGAGACGAGTGCTCAACATACTGACAGCAATACTACAGTGCAGATGAACCGGAATGACATTTACACTCACAGGTGGCAAAACATAACTACCTGAAAGCCACACCCCTACTAAGCATCGCCTCCAGTCTTCTGATCTGACCCAGTGGGTCATAGCTCAATAAACCAGTATCAATAACCTAACAACCCAACTGAATGACCCAACTGGCTCGGTCAAAATAACCCAATGTGTGTTCTGTCCAATATTTACCCAAATTTGGTTGTTTTTAACCCAGCATTTGTTTTTGTAGTCTCACCCAGTCTTCTGGAGTTTAACAGTAACTCTAACCCAGAGCAGTTTCACAAAGTCCACCAAGTCATAGCCTGAGGCATCGTCCTAAATAGCACCCTATTCTCTTTATAGTACTTTTGAGAGTTGGATAATGCAACCCCTTTGCTTCCTGCATTGGTCACATAGCCTATAACATGCATTCATGACATGATACATGGCTCCTAGTAACCACAGGAATTAAAATAATCTTCTCATTTTGTGTTTATTAGCTTGTTGATTTGTGCAGCCTTTCTCACTCTCAGTTTCCATTTGTTTTCTCCTCCCCTCTCTGTTTCTCTGTTTATTTAGCTGCTCATTTCCCGCCATAATTACTGCAAATGGAGAATTAGCGTCTTTTCAGCAAGGGAGGGTTTAATTTCATGACTATATTATGCCAGGAACAGATGGGGGCTATTTTACAGTCCATAATATATTATAAAACAGAATATCTGTGTGTGTGTGTGTGTGTGTGTGTGTGTGTGTGTGTGTGTGTGTGTGTGTGTGTGTGTGTGTGTGTGTGTGTGTGTGTGTGTGTGTGTGTGTGTGTGTGTGTGTGTGTGTGTGTGTGTGTGTGTGTGTGTGTGTGTAATAGGGGTAACCCTGGCCTTCCCAACCCTTTATAAAATAATCCTTTTATCTTTGAACGGTTGTTCCTTGGCCCTTCCATGAACGATTCTACCAAGAACCGAAACGGAAAATTCATGCAAGCTTCTTCACATCATTGATAGTCATGATATATTAACATTGTCTGACAGTCTATGTATTTAATGGAAAGTACAGAGACCTCACCTTCTAAAGTGTCAACTGAAACTGTCCAAGATGAACTAGCTAGCTACGTAGCTTGATTAACAGTGCTGACAATGTTGTCCACATTGATGCTGTTACAATAACCAAACAGTTGGATTAACAAATCATTTGTGAAACCATGATGTGTATGACAGGATTGGATGTTGCATGCAATTTCAATGTTGTTTGAGTTGCTTTATCAGCACATTTGCTTGAGGTAATCTCACTGCAACACTGCTCACTGCGTCTATGTTGCTTGTCATAGGCTTTTTCAAAGAACCGTCAGTCAAGGTGAGCTCCCCGCCCACTCAGCCTACTAGCTCCCCGCCCACTCAGCCTACTAGCTCCCCGCCCACTCAGCCTACTAGCTCCCCGCCCACTCAGCCTACTAGCTCCCCGCCCACTCAGCCTACTAGCTCCCCGCCCACTCAGCCTACTAGCTCCCCGCCCACTCAGCCTACTAGCTCCCCGCCCACTCAGCCTACTAGCTCCCCGCCCACTCAGCCTACTAGCTCCCCGCCCACTCAGCCTACTAGCTCCCCGCCCACTCAGCCTACTAGCTCCCCGCCCACTTAGTCCGTCTTTAAGATTTACTGATAGTTTGACATGAGAGAAACATTTATTTTATTCTCACATTTTGAGCATTTTAATTGTAAAAAGATATTATGGGTGATATTTCAGCCACTCAAAAGGCTATTTTACATGGGAATCACTGTTCAGGACCTTTAAACCTTAAATGGTTGAGCATTTTGTATGTTCTTCTGGTTTGTTTTGTCCTGTAGTCGCTGCCCGTTTGGAAGCCTTTGTTAAGGCCTCTAGAAGTGCAAGTGATATAAAACACCAAATATTAATTCATATACTGTATGTCTGTAAACACTTTAGCGAGCAGCCAACCTGCTTGCACCAATCCCTTATAATTACAGTAAAATACTGTGAAATACAAACCCCTCATCTCAAATTTCAAATTTTATTCATCCTTCAAAAAAATGTATTCATTCCGAACTGCCTGTTATCTACTATCAAAATCACTGTATCCCTTTTACAGTGTGTGTGCTTTGCCACTCTGTGGTTTCACAAGAAAAACATCAGAAGATAAGTATGCATGGGATGGGAGTGAGTATGCATGGGATGGGAGCGAGTATGCATGGGATGGGAGTGAGTATGCATGGGATGGGAGTGAGTATGCATGGGATGGGAGCGAGTATGCATGGGATGGGAGCGAGTAAGCATGGGATGGGAGTGAGTATGCATGGGATGGGAGTGAGTATGCATGGGATGGGAGCGAGTATGCATGGGATGGGAGCGAGTATGCATGGGATGGGAGCGAGTATGCATGGGATGGGAGTGAGTATGCATGGGATGGGAGTGAGTATGCATGGGATGGGAGCGAGTATGCATGGGATGGGAGTGAGTATGCATGGGATGGGAGCGAGTATGCATGGGATGGGAGTGAGTATGCATGGGATGGGAGCGAGTATGCATGGTTCCACCCGATTACACAACCCTCCACCTTAGAGCCTGCAGCCCATTTACATAGACTTGGAATCACTGGCCTCTTTAATAATGGAACACTAGTCACTTTAATAATGTTTAAATAATGTTTACATACCGCTTTACTCATCTCAAATGTATATACTGTATTCTATTCTAATGTATTTTAGTCAAAGCCACTCCGACATTGCTCAATCTAATATTTATACATATCTTAATTCCATTCTTTTACTTTGAGATTTGTGTGTATTGTTGTGAATTGTTTTAGATACTACTGCACTGTTGGAGCTAGGAACACAAGCATTTCACTACACCCGCAATATCCAGGCTGTATCACAACGGGCTGTGATTGGGAGTCCCATAGGGCGGCGCACAATTGGCCCAGCGTTGTCTGGGTTTGGCCGGGGTAGGCCGTCATTGTAAATAAGAATTTGTTCTTAACTGACTTGCCTAGTTAAATAAAGGTTAAATAAAACATTAAAAAAATAACATCTGCTAAATATGTGTATGTGACCAATAACATTTGATTTGATTTGAGAGAGGTATGAAGAAAGAGAGAGTGAACAAGTGAAGGGGAGAAAAAGAGAGATGGAGAGAGAAAACACACTGGGGCCCACCTCCAAGTCCTGATGACAAATCAATCACTGTACTTTTCACGACAACCCCCAAAAGGAGAAAACAACAAAGGGGATCAAATCAAATGGAAAACATAACAATCCCTTCGCTGCGTTTGCCTTCCAAGAGCATGTGGTAGGATAGAAGTTACCGCTGATACTAGATCAGATATTTTCTCATGCCTGTAATCGTTAACGTGAGGCCTGTGGGTAGGATAATCTGATCCTAGATCAGTAGTTATGGGCCCTGGTCAAAGTAGTGCACTAAAGAGGGACTAGAGTGCCGTTTGAGACATAACAAACTTCTACCTTCAGAGTGTGACCGTTCGTGCCACACAGTGCCACAGAGTCTACAAAGCTTTTAGCCAACAGCTGCTAATTGACATGCCAACTGACAGTGTGATGTTGTTGTCTTTTGCAGACCTTTTAGTGAAAGTGTAAAGATGTAAGAAAGTCTCTGCTTCTTTTTGTGATGATTAATATTGATGTGTGTTGCAGATTTCAGACAGCCGTGAAAAAGCGAGAGATAAAGACAGCAAGAGAGAGAGAGGGGGGATATCAGACAGGAGGGGAAGAGGGGATGAGCTCCCAAAACACTGCAGACATTTTGTCACTAAACACAAAATAAACAGCTGTAGTCTAGCAGGATTTATTTCAATTAGACAAATCTACAATTTTCCCTCTCCCTCTGTCTCTCTCCTCTCTCTCCCTCTCTTCTCTGTCCCCATTTCTACTTGAAAAGTTTCAGCATACACTAATTAAAACCCCAAAACACAGTTCCTCCACCTCTATCCTCACCTCACAAATAAGTGAGGAACAAATAGAACAGAGAGAGAGAAAGAAAGAAGAACAATAGTTTGTCTCTCTCATGATGAAGCCCAGCTTCAACAGTTGCAGCTATTCTCAATCCTGACAACTAATTCAAACATTTGAAGCATATTAGTGACAACTGAAAGACAGATAGAGTGAGGGAGAGAGAGAGAGAATGACAACTGAAAGACAGATAGAGTGAGGGAGAGAGAGAATGACAACTGAAAGACAGATAGTGTGAGGGAGAGAGAGAATGACAACTGAAAGACAGATAGAGTGAGGGAGAGAGAGAATGACAACTGAAAGACAGATAGAGTGAGGGAGAGAGAGAATGACAACTGAAAGACAGATAGAGTGAGGGAGAGAGAGAATGACAACTGAAAGACAGATAGAGTGAGGGAGAGAGAGAATGACAACTGAAAGACAGATAGAGTGAGGGAGAGAGAGATTGACAACTGAAAGACAGATAGAGTGAGGGAGAGAGAGAATGACAACTGAAAGACAGATAGAGTGAGGGAGAGAGAGAGAGAATGACAACTGAAAGACAGATAAAGTGAGGGAGAGAGAGAGAGAATGACAACTGAAAGACAGATAGAGTGAGGGAGAGAGATAAAAGCAGAATAGAGGAAAATAGTGGAATAAGCAGGGACAAAGTCTGGAAGACAGAAATGTAGTGTTCTTTCTTATTTAAACCCTCTTTCTTTCTCTAACATACGTACTTCCCCCCTCGCTCCTTCTCACTGTCTTTCTCTAACAGACTTCCTCCCTCTCTACTTCCCTCTGTCTTTCTCTAACAGACATCCTCCCTCTCTACTTCCCTCTGTCTTTCTCTAACAGACTTCCTCCCTCTCTACTTCCCTATGTCTTTCTCTAACAGACTTCCTCCCTCTCTACTTCCCTCTGTCTTTCTCTAACAGACTTCCTCCCTCTCTACTTCCCTCTGTCTTTCTCCGACAGACTTCCTCCCTCTCTACTTCCCTCTGTCTTTCTCTAACAGACTTCCTCCCTCTCTACTACCCTCTGTCTTTCTCTAACAGACTTCCTCCCTCTCTACGTCCCTCTGCATTTCTCTAACAGACTTCCTCCCTCTCTACTTCCCTCTGTCTTTCTCTAACAGACTTCCTCCCTCTCTACGTCCCTCTGCATTTCTCTAACAGACTTCCTCCCTCTCTACTTCCCTCTGTCTTTCTCTAACAGACTTCCTCCCTTTCTACGTCCCTCTGCATTTCTCTAACAGACTTCCTCCCTCTCTACTTCCCTCTGTCTTTCTCTAACAGACTTCCTCCCTCTCTACTTCCCTCTGTCTTTCTCTAACAGACTTCCTCCCTCTCTACGTTCCTCTGCATTTCTCTAACAGACTTCCTCCCTCTCTACTTCCCTCTGTCTTTCTCTAACAGACTTCCTCCCTCTCTACGTCCCTCTGTCTTTCTCTAACAGACTTCCTCCCTCTCTACTTCCCTCTGTCTTTACCTGAGTAGCTTCATAACTCCAGTTTGTCTAATTCGTTAAGTCTCTGTGACAACCCTTTTTATTAATGTTTATTAATTAGGGCTGTCTACTGTGCTGTCGCGCTGAGTATTATTTTATTCAGGCACCATTAGGCTGTCCTGTTCACAAGCCTGGGTCCTTCCCATGAGAGGCGGCTACAGGAGCGACCATCAATAACTCAGCCCACCCCACCGCTTGCTAACACGGATAGCACGCTAACAGATGCCGTCATGGCGACCATAAATCTGGCCCCGGCCCGGCAGTGACAGCCAGTGGAATGAAGTTCCAGGCGACACTCTTAGAAAAAAGGGTTCCAAAAGGGTTCTTTGTAAGGCAAGGGTTCTAACTGGAACCTTTTTCATCCTAAGAAGCGTTTTTGGAAGAAAGGGTTCTTTGATGATTGTTTGGATGGCAAGAAGGTCTCTACATAGAACCCATCTGAATCTGAACAAGCATTCTTTTTGTAATT
The DNA here is from genome assembly GCF_045679555.1 of Salvelinus alpinus. Classification (NCBI taxonomy): domain Eukaryota; kingdom Metazoa; phylum Chordata; class Actinopteri; order Salmoniformes; family Salmonidae; genus Salvelinus; species Salvelinus alpinus. Next base: position 68,278,191 of record NC_092088.1, on the reverse strand, counting down.
AAAAATAATAATAATTATAGTGCCTGAGCATTAGTGTTTACCTCAGTGTTTAAACTGTAGCCCTTTACACTCATACCCGTATACGGGTTGAAAATGGCAGATTTGGAAACCAATAAAAGACTAAATTGGAAAACAGTGGCTGTACAGTAACATGCTATAGATGATGTCAGAGCTCTGGCTCGGTGCTTCACAGCGCTGTAGGGGATTTGACTGACAGACGATCTAAATTTCAGCACCGTGTGCAACAAGAAGTTGCCCCCATCCCTCCCGCTAATTGGGCAACTTTTACAAATGTTTTGTTGTCTGAGTGAGGGAAATGCTGTACATTAAGATGACTCTGTATTTTGAAAGATGAGGTGTTGAAGTTTATATTAAAAAACACTTTGATGTCATACAAGCAAGCCAAACACCTGTGATTCCAAAATATGCATTTCACATTTCCATACCATAAACAGGTGTGCTCTAGTTCCTTAACAGCACAGCTAGGAGAGCTCAGAAAAGACTCTTCTTTGAGTCATAAAAGTGCATTGAAACTACTTAGGAACTGTGCATACGTTGGAGAGGTGTGTGGGCACTTGGAGACACCAGTTAGTCCTCTCACTCAAAGCCTTGTCATTTTGTTTGTCTTATGTTGTACCTTCCCCACATTTTCCAGGAATAGTCTTATCGTGTTACTGAATGTATCCAGAGGACTTTCAGATTTCGTTATCAACAAACGCAGCGAAAAGTACAGTAAATGTAAAATTTACATAAAATCAACCATGTAATGTTTGGATTCAGTCTTATGTTATGTGAACTGTTGTGTCCTCACCTTTGGTTTAATCATTTTCCCATAATCTCAAACTGTTCCCTTTCAATTGATACCATGGTTATGCATTTTCATATTTTTTCTGTAAGAAACACTTCAATTTACCCCTATGCATATAGGCCAATTCCCACCAGTGTAAATTACATTTAAAAGATGTTTCAGTTTCAGACTGTTACCTAGTATTGATTTGTCAGTGTAACAGTTCTAAAGTTGATTTAGTAGTTAAATTAACTCTGTACAGAAGTAAATTAAATGTCCCGAACAGTCATTCTGATCCCCATGTAAAAGAGCCTTTTGAGTGACAGAAACATCCTCCATAATATTTTTTCCTAATAAAAATGCTTGCATGTGGAAGTCTGAAAAGACAGACTAAGTGGGCGGGGAGCTAGTAGGCTGAGTGGGCGGGGAGCTAGTAGGCTGAGTGGGCGGGGAGCTAGTAGGCTGAGTGGGCGGGGAGCTAGTAGACTGAGTGGGCAGGGAGCTCACCTTGACTGACGGTTCTTTGAAAAAGCCTATGACAAGCAACATAGACGCAGTGAGCAGTGTTGCAGTGAGATTACCTCAAGCAAATGTGCTGATAAAGCAACTCAAACAACATTGAAATTGCATGCAACATCCAATCCTGTCATACACATCATGGTTTCACAAATGATTTGTTAATCCAACTGTTTGGTTATTGAAAGAACGTCAATACAGACATAATGTTGGCTGTATAATTTAGCTAACTAGTCCAAATGGAACTGTCAGCACCGTTTATCAAGCTAGCTAGCTAGTTCATCTTGGACAATTTCAGTTGAATCTTTAGAAGGTGAGGTCTCTGTACTTCTCATTAAATACATAGACTGTCAGACAATGTTAATATATCATGACTATCAATGATGTGAAGAAGTTCGTATGAATTTTCCTCTTGGTTCTTGGTAGAACCGTACATGGAGAGTTCTAGGAAGAACCCTTCAAAGATAAAAGGATTCTCGGGAAATAACATTTTATAAAGGGTTCTAGGAAGAGCACCAGAAAGGGTTCCCCGTTATGGTTCTACGTAGCACCTTTTTTTCTAAGAGTGCAGCCTGCTAAATGTAGGGCTGCCCCCATTACATACACACGCACACGCCCGCAGGCACATGCACGCACACACACACACACACACACACACACACACACACACACACACACACACACACACACACACACACACACACACACACACACACACACACACACACACACACACACACACACACACACACACACACACACACACACACACACACACACACACACACACACACACACACTGACCATCTATCAGGCTAAGCCAAATCCCATTAAATAATGATTTTACACCTCAAATATACTGTGTTATAATATATTCTGTTTTATAATATATTATGTACTGTAAAATAGCCCCCATCTGTTCTTGGCATAATATAGTCATGAAATTAAACCCTCCCTTGCTGAAAAGACGCTAATTCTCCATTTGCAGTAATTATGGCGGGAAATGAGCAGCTAAATAAACAGAGAAACAGAGAGGGGAGGAGAAAACAAATGGAAACTGAGAGTGAGAAAGGCTGCACAAATCAACAAGCTAATAAACACAAAATGAGAAGATTATTTTAATTCCTGTGGTTACTAGGAGCCATGTATCATGTCATGAATGCATGTTATAGGCTATGTGACCAATGCAGGAAGCAAAGGGGTTGCATTATCCAACTCTCAAAAGTACTATAAAGAGAATAGGGTGCTATTTAGGACGATGCCTCAGACTATGACTTGGTGGACTTTGTGAAACTGCTCTGGGTTAGAGTTACTGTTAAACTCCAGAAGACTGGGTGAGACTACAAAAACAAATGCTGGGTTAAAAACAACCAAATTTGGGTAAATATTGGACAGAACACACATTGGGTTATTTTGACCGAGCCAGTTGGGTCACTCAGTTGGGTTGTTAGGTTATTAATGCTGGGTTATTGAGCTATGACCCACTGGATCAGATCAGAAGATTGGAGGCGTGGCTTAGTAGGGGTGTGGCTTTCAGGTCGTTTTTTTCGTCCACCCATGAGTGTAAATGTCATTCCGGTTCATCTGTTCTGCTGTATTGTTGTTGGTGTGTTGAGTACTGATATTTTTGTATGGCTTACCCAAGACTATGTGTTCCTCACGTGCCTATGCTGGTCCCAATGTTGGGTGTGTTACCACTTTGATATTATATTTAAATAATAATGTTATTAATTCTCTGGTAACAGCTCTGGTGGACATTCCTGCATCTTGGCAAAGGAAAAATGCTCAGTAATTTGTGTACAAAATTTCAGAGAAATAAACCTTTTGTGCATATGGAGAATTCTGGGATCTTTTTTTCTGCTCATAAAACTGACAGATTACATGATGCTTTCATATTTTTGTTCAGTATATAATATTGGAAGACAAGGGAAATGTGCAGAGTATAAACTGAACATGATGAACAGGAATGATATTTACGTTTATGGGTAGACAAAAATAACTACATTAAAATACCCCCAATAGGACATGCTTCCTGAAAATAACCTGATTACCCAAACATGGGTTATTTTTAAGGTTCCAAACAGTCATTCTGATTCCCATGTAAATTAGCCGTTTGAGTGATTAAAATACCACCCATAATATTTGTTTTGGATACAGATGCTCAAAACTACTTTCTCTCTCATGGCTACCAGGAAGTAGTGACGTTACGTTTGATACCGGAGCTCCAAGCCATGCGCCAAAATCGCTAAGCATCTAAATTGGAAGCGGTGTGCCGATGCGGGTATCACTTTATCAGAAGTATGTCATCTATAATGTCATAAGCTTCGTTTGATCACGTGCTTTTTCAAACCGTGTGTTCCAAAATGCAAGATACCACTGATTTTGAAATTGTTCCGGTCCTTTCTTCTATTCCGGTAGCTTAGCAGGTAGTGTAGGGAAGTATGGAACATTCATGGACGTGAGGGTATGAATCACATTGAAGACACACTATTTAGATTTTTTTAAATGTGAAATCACACTTTCTGCACTGTTAATTTGTTTTATTTAGTACAGTACAAGCTTCTGTCTTAATTAAGCATCCTTAACAATGCCATAGATTCAGTTTTTTTATACAGTAAACTTGAAGGCGAAAAAGAGAAGCATGATGTAAGATGCAAACCTGGTATTCCAACTGATAATGGGCTACTAAAGCCAACAACTTACTGCTGTGTCACATAGTTCTGATGAAAACAGTGGAGAAAAAAAACATCTATCTGATAATCACACACTGCTCTTTATTGCTCACCATCAGATGTCATTCATGTTTATTGTGAACTGATAATGAAGCTCTGAGTAATTAACCATTTTTCGGCACAATTTGGTGAAACCTCCAAAGCCTTCAGAAAGCCTAGGTTTCCCATAACTACCAGGAAGTTGGAAAACACAGGCTGAGTGGGCGGGGAGCTTATATACATGAGCTCGCCTTGACCGAAAGCTCTTTGAAACGCCTACATCAACAAACTTGGATGCAGTGAGCAGTGTTGCAGTAAAATTGTTTCAAGCAAATTTGTTGATACACAAAGCAAGTCAAACATTGACATTGCAGCAATGATGTCAACATGTTTTGGAATGCATCTCCCGTTTGGCATGTCTCTTGTGATGTGGTTAACAGAAGCACTGACGGACGTATTGACTTGACAACTGCGTCTGAGTTTTGAATGACCCTTCCCACCTTTTGTTTCATGCTGGCTGAAGACCTAGCTAGCCAGTAACTAGCTAACACCAGACACTGATGAATAAGTATCTTTGCCAGAGATGAGTAGGGTAAACTTTTATTATATTTGCTGACACCTTAGTCAAATTTTGCCACCAGCAGAGTAGCTATCTAGCTATATAAACCACGTCCCTCTGCAAACACACCTTCTCTGATGTTGGTTACAAGGCAGTAGCTACTTATTTAAATTAGGTAAGAGAATATCATGTTATCATTGGTGTATTAAAATGAGAGTTAGGGTTATGTCGCCCTATTCCCTTACTAATCATGCCTCCTGAATCCAAGTGTTTGACATGGTGGAGGGGACCTGTAACTTTATGATCAAACTTTATTAATGTAGAAGCAACAGTAATTTTTCTTACTTCTATCATCATAATATGGTTTCATCCAAATATCATCCACTTTCTTAAAAAACATAATTTTGACAGATCATAATCTTTAAGACTTGCTGCCAATCTTTCCCCTATACCAGTGGAGGCTGCTGAGGGGAGGACGGCTGATGATAATGGGTGGAACAGAGCAAATGGAATGGCGTCAAACACATGGAAACCACGTGCTTGATGTATTTGATACCATTCCACTAATTCCGTTCCAGCCATTACCACGAGCCCGTCCTCCCCAATTAAGGTGCTACCAACCTCCTGTGGTCTGTACACTTTAAATTTATGCGGCATTATAACCAAATATGAGTTAAATTGTTACAGCATTCTCACTCACAGGTGTAACAAATACACTGAGTATACAAAACATTAAGAACACCTGATCTTTCCATGACATAGGCTGACCAGGTGAATCCAGGTGAAAGTTATGATCCCTCATTGATGTCACCTGTTAAATCCACTTCAATCAGTGTAAATGAAGGGGAGGAGACAGGTTAAAGAAGGACTTTTAAGCCTTGAGACAATTGAGACATGTATTGTGTATGTTTGCCATTCAGAGGGGGAATGGGCAAGACTGGACCTTTGAACAGGGTATGGTAGTAGGTGCCAGGCACACAGATTTGTGTCAAGAACTGCAACGCGTCTGGGTTTTTCATGCTCAACAGTTTCCCGTGTGTATCAAGAATGGTCCACCACCCAAAGGACATCCAGCCAACTTGACATAACTGTGGGAAACATTGGAATCAACATGGGTCAGCATCCATGTGGAATGCTTTCAACATCTTGTAGAGTCCATGCCCGATGAATTGAGCCTATTATGAGAGCAAAAGGGGGGTGCAACTCAATATTAGAAAGGTGTTCCTAATGTTTGGTATACTCAGTGTGTATATATATATATATATATATATATATATATATATATATATATATATATATATATATATATATACAGTATATATAGAGAGAGAGAGAGAGTTTGTGTTCAGTGTCTGTGTGAGTGTGTGATCTAGCTGTCTACATAGTATGTGTGAGTCAATAGGACATGTAACATGATGGTCTGTTGATCCAGAGGTAAATAAACTCAATGAGGGAGGGATTGAGACTGCAGCTCACTGAGGAAGAGAGAGCGAGAGGAAAGGAGAGAGGAAGGAGGCAGGGGGATGAAGGGATCGATGGATAGTAGGATTTAGCTCATAACAGAAATAATTTACCAACACAACTTGTCAACAAAAATCGGGGGATGTTTAGTGCGTCACCTACTCAGTCACTTTGATAGTTCAGTAGAGAGAAAGAGAGAGAACTTCCATCTGTCTTTCTCTTTCTTTCTCGTTTTCTCTCTCTCTCCCTCCATCTTCTCTTTCGCTCCCTCTCTTTCTATCTCTATATGACTCTCTTCTGTTCTCTCTCTCTCTCTCTCTCTGTCTCTCTTCTTCTTTCTGTTTTATTCCAAATCTTATTTCTCCTATTTTCTCCTACTCTATTTCCCTGATTCCTCTCTCATTTCTCCTCTTCTCCTCTTCCCTTTGTCCCTCCTTTCACTTTCTATTCTTCTTTTTTCACTCTCTTTTTGTAGGAGAGGAAGCTGTTTCATACTGCGACAGTAGCTTAATGTTTGTGTGTGAGTGTGTGTGTGTGTGTGTGTGTGTGTGTGTGTGTGTGTGTGTGTGTGTGTGTGTGTGTGTGTGTGTGTGTGTGTGTGTGTGTGTGGGTGTGGGTGTGTGCGTGTGCGCGTGTGCGCGTGTCTGTGTGTGCCGTGCATGCGTGCCTGTGTGCGCGCCTCCGTGATTGTGCGTGTGTGTGCAGCAGCAGCGCAGTGTGAGATATATTACACATCGCTTTTCTGATTTAGGTTTATTAAAAAGAAAACTTGACGCAAACCATTTCTCACTGCGGCTCTCACATACAGAGCTGAGTGCCATTTCTTAACCAAGCACTCAATGTTCTGCACTGAATGTTCTCATGAGCTCCTTCTGTGCAAGGCCACTTCTCCAGTCAACAACTGGAGCACATGTAAAACTGAGTGTGGGTAATTAGATTGTAGAAATATTACGGTGATGTTATGGGAACGTTATGGTGAAAACCGTAGGCATGACATAGGGTAAAATGTTTCTCTTAATCATATCACAATCAACTTTTACCAGTTTAATGTAGACACAAATATAACACTTTTTTTGTATTACAATTTTTTGTATTCAAATACGCAAATGAGGCCAAAGCTCATTAAATATTTGCATATCGCTCAAATCAATTTCTCTGAATAATGGATGAAGTCCGTCATAATATGTTGGTATACTGGACTTGTCCAGAGAAGATTGTGGATAAATACTTTTAAAAATCTTTCTGTCTGTAAAATACCAAAGATGTACGTAAAATGCATTTTTGGCGCATTTTTCCACAGATAATGTTGTATAGAATAAAAATGTAGAACATATCAACAATTCCCTTTGGGCAAGTCTGGAGAATATACATTATCTAAGGATAACTACACAACATTTGGTGAATGAATGCAAATGCTTCTGAAGCTGAGAATAATGAGTTGGGAAGAGTCTGACTTTTGGGAAATGGCAGTTAAAGACAAGTACACTGAATGAAGACTACAAAATGACAAAAACCTATTTAAACCCAATCACCATCTCTTCAAAGTAAGTTACTAAATGTAGTACAGTTTGTAACATTGTCTATGAAATGGTTTTTGAAATTATATGTACAGTAAATCAATGTAGTGAACTTTTAAATTATTGATGTCCATTTTAAAGTGGTTAAAATTCATTAACATTTTGAGGACGGTAGTATGATAAACTAAAGAAAATATACATATTCATGAAGTTCATGACATTTTTGTGTTAACTTTATGAAAAAACGAATATTAATGGACCAAATAACAAAAAATCTCTGTAGATGTAGATGACCCTGTGGTGCCTGGCATTAAGACGCTGTCATTATTTAGATAACCCTATTTAAGACATTGTTTTATATTGGTGAGAAAAACATCAAGATACAAATTCTGATAAGGTACCCAGCAAATGGTCAGGATACCACTGCATTCCCAGAACGTAAGTAGAGATGTTCAGTGAAGGTTCAAATTACTCATTTCCTAAATGTTTTTTCTCACACTTTTGTAATTTTACAATTTGTAAATGTATTTTAAATGTATAACTGTTTTTTTTTAACTACTTGTTGCAAGCATTTCCACCTGCAACAACATCTGCTAAATATGTGTATGTGACCGACAACATTTTATTTTATTGTATTTGTCCTCATAAATCACCAAGGGCTCAATTCAATCCATAGTACTGAAGATCTGCGCTATAGCGCCATTGAAATGTAATTTCTAAATGAGAAGACATGTGCAGCTTTTACTGTGAATGCAGGCTCCACGAACATTGGAACATTGCCTTAAAATGTCAATTGCGCTAAAGCGCGAATCTTCAGTGCTACGGATTTAATGGAGTCCTAACACAGCTCCTCTTCTCTGTAGTTGTGCTGTTTCACAGATGGTGATGGTGTTTGTGGCAATAAACAATTGAGCAAAAGCTGCAGAAGAAAGTATCGGTGCCAAAAGCTGAAGCTAAGTGACTGATCGGCAAAACGCTTCGTTTGGTTAAAACATCATCCATCTCAATGCATAAGAATAGGAAACCTCAATAACTATATTGATCACAGAAACCTTTGAAAAAGGCTGAGTTCAATTGTGGTTCAATTGTGGTTTACCTGTAAAAAGTTGTCTGATGTTGATCGATTTTACGATTTTACACTTTCTTTCTCCGCTTTGTTTTGCCCTTTTCTTTTCTTTTCTTTTCTTTTCTTTTCTTTTCTTTTCTTTGAAAAGTTTAAGAATTTTTCCCAGAATAAAATAAAAAACAATTCACGGCGAATGGGATGTGCTGTATCTATTATCATTGATAAACGGCAGATTTTTTTAGACACTAATAATACAATATATGTGGAGATTGCTGAGGGGAGGACGGCTCATAATAATGGCTGGAAAGGTGTCAATAGAATGGCATCACACACATGGAAACCATGGAAACCATGTGTTTGTACTTGATGCCATTCCAGAAAGTCCACTACAGCCATTACCACAAGCCTGTCCTCCCCAATTAAGGTACCACCAACCTCCAGTGTATGGGATCTATAACCTTCTAGGAAGAGAGAGAGAGAGAGAGGAGAGGAGAGAGAAGGAAGCTGAGATAAAAATAAAGATATTTATCTGACACACACAGGGGGAGTGAGAGAGAGAGACAGAGGAACTGGTCAACATTAAGAGTGAGTGATGAGAAAGAAAGAGAAAGACAGTGAGAGAGAAAGATAGAGTTAGAGAGCGAGCGAGAGGCTGTGGGTGGTCTGGTAAGGTAGGGCGGTTGAAAAGCTGAGGGAAGAAATTCCCATGTCAGTGAAGAGAGCTGAGATATATTAAAACCTGTAATTCAAATCAAAGGTTAAAATCCAAAATGTATCAGTTAATTGATCTTTGGTCGGTCTCTTTCAGGGGAGCCATTTAGACCCCCCCACCCCCCATTTAGAATGTGTGGGAATGTATAGTTCAAATCACATTTTATTGGTCACATACACATATTTAGCAGATGTTATTGCAGGTGTAGCAAAATGCTTGTGTTCCTAGCTCCAACAGTGCAATAATATCTACCAATTCACAACAATACACACAAATCTAAAAGTAAAATAATGGAATTAAGAAATATATAAATATTAGGACGCAATGTCAGAGTGGCATTGACTAAAATACAGTAGAATAGAATACGGTGTATATACATATGAATGAGTAAAGCAGTATGTTAACATTATTAATGTGACTAGTTATTAAAGTGACCAGTGATTGCATGTCTATGTACATAAGGCGGCAGCCTCTAAGGTGCAGGGTTGAGTAACCGGGTGGTAGCCATATTAAGTGATGGCCAGCGTGTGTGTGTGTGCGTGTCTGTCTATCAAGCAATGTTCCACTAAATAAACAGTGTGTCTTGTAATGATCAAACAGCCTGCTTATCCTCCATGAGAGCTGATAGGGTATCCCTCTCCATGGAGGATCACACACACACACATTTTCTCTATTTCTTCAGCTACTTTCACAATTTTGTCTGCCCTGTGTTACTACTGTGTGTGAGTGAGTGTGTGTGTGTGTGTGTGACTGCTGTCTGTCTGCTGTGTGTGTTGATTAGATTTGAGCATCTCTCTCCTGGCATTTTATTGAGGGACAGAGAGACAGGGCATTTATTGCTTGTGTCATTTCTCATTCTTAACACTTGTGGGTTTTTATTGCAAAACCGTGGGTTATCATTTAACTCAATTTAAATAGACAGACCAAACTGAGTTTTTGTCTCGTGTCTCTCTCTGTTTCGACCCATCCTCCTTCCCTTTCCCACCCTTCTGTTTCTTCACTCTCTCACACTGTAGCAGTAGTTCCCAAGCCTCTCCACATTTGGGGCGTGTTCAGCAGGACCCAACGTTTTGGAACGTTCAGATAGAAATATGCAACAAACATGCCTCTAGGGCATGTATAATAATAACGAATCACGTCCTCTCTATTGGTGACATTTCTTTCTGCAACGTTCGACAACGTTTGGCTACTGAACGTGGCCCTGTTGGTCCCTGAGGACAGGGTTGGGAAATCACGTGTGGTCTCTTATTTTAAATGGTACTCACACAATAATGTGTTCTATATAGTGCCAAATAAGGGTTCTTTGACTTTTCACCATAGTGGATCCCTTTTTGGTGCTATATACAGTAGAACTACAGTCTTTCCTACGGTCCTATAAAGAACCAAATATGCTAGATAGCACCAAAAAAGGGTTCTGCTATGGTTACAACCCTTTTGGGGGCTATGTAGAACTCTTTCTTATGGTTCTTTATAGAATCTTTATGGACAATGGTTCTATAAATAGGTTCTTTGTAGATCCTTTTGAAGAACCATACAGGTTTTTCATTCTGGTCAGCCATATTGTATTGTTTAAAGTCCATACATGTTATTATTGTGTTAATAGACCAGTTGAATAAGGTGTGCTAGCCCTGGAACAGCTAGGGCTCCCTGAGAAGAGGTTTGATAACCACTGACTTAGATGTCACTTCTCAAATGACACAAGGCCATATGTGCGTCTTTCTCAAGACACTGTCACTGGCCATAGTCATATCTAACGTAATATCAGAACACAACACATTAGATCAACTGGAATGACACTCTCACTCACAGTTTCACAAAAACAGATGTCAGCAAATCACCCGCTGCTGCCCCTACATTTTAATTATCACTAAAAGAGGAAAGAATCATATTCTCAACTGCAAAGAACAATTGAAGGGCTCAAAAGGTTATTTGGTTCAGTATGGTTCCACATAGAACCATCACCCTTCCCAAAGAACCCTTGAGGAACTCTCTTTTCTTAGTGTGTACTCAGCTTTGTATACTGCTTGGCCGATAATGATGAACCATTCTCTTTCCCTTTTCCTCTCTCTCTCCGCCTCTCTCTCTTCAGGGTAACCAAGAAGCACCAGCCCCCCCTGAAGCGATGGCCCAGCCCTACCCACCGGCCCAGTACCCCCCTCCCCCCCAGAATGGTATCCCAGCGGAGTACACCGCCCCCCACCCTCCTCACCCCCACCCGCCGGCAGACTACACAGGGCAGAGCGCAGTGGCTGAGCACGCCCTAACGCTGTACGCAGCCACACAGACACACAGCGAACAGCCCGGCAACGAGAACAACACACCCACCCTCACCGCCACAACAGTATCGGTGAGTGAAGAGTGTCATGCACACACATAAACGTGCATGCAAGTACAGACACATGCACCCGTGAACACACACTCATGCACACACACACACACACATGCACACGCACCCACACACACTCACACACTCACTACCTCCACCGTAAAAAGGCAATATCTTCAGATTTAGTAGGTCTGTGAAAGTTGAAAGAGGGAAGAAAAAGAGGGGGGAGAAAGAAGGGGATAAAGCTTCATCCTTGATAAGGCTCACTCTTCCTCTGCCATCTTTTTAAATTGCCGTTAAATTTAATTTAGTTCTTGTTTTCCTCACCGCTGTCTGGACAGATCTGCCAGGCACTGGCTTAATGGAGAGAGAGAGCGAGAGAGAGAGAGAGAGAGAGATACGAAGAGAGAGAGAGAGAGAGAGAGAGAGAGAGAGAGAGAGAGAGAGAGAGAGAGAGAGAGAGAGAGAGAGAGAGAGAGAGAGAGAGAGAGAGAGAGAGAGAGAGAGAGAGAGAGAGAGAGAGGAGAGAGAGAGAGAGAGAGAGAGAGAGAGAGAGAGAGAGAGAGAGAGAGAGAGAGAGAGAGAGAGAGAGAGAGAGAGAGAGAGAGAGAGAGAGAGAGAGAGAGAGAGATTGTCAGGACAGGGTTGACCATGGCCGGTCAGTCTTCTGAAGCCTCTCTCTTTTGCTCTTTCAGACCAGAGTTCAGACAGCCTTACATGAAATATTTACTCTGCCCCAAAACCCTGAAACTCAACTTCAAATCAGAGTAGAGGGCTGGAGAGAGAAAAAGAAGAGCTGAGAGAAAGAAGAATAAGAGAGAGAGAAATAAAGTTTGGCATGAGAGTTCAGTTAGAAACAAGCTTTAGGGTTTATGTACTTGGCCTATATGTACTGAGCTACACACGCACAGACACACACACACACACACACTAATAACTCAGTAGAAAAATCTCTTGGCATATCTATGTTCCGGACTCTGACATTGCTTGTTCTGATATTTCTTAATTTCTTGCTTCTTGTTCTTTTTTGTTAACTTTTTCTCTTGGGATTATTTGTGTATCAGTATTGTGCCATTTACTGCACTGCCGGAGCTAGAAACACAAGCATTTCACTGCACCTGCTTTAACATCTGCTAATCTGTGTACGCGACTAATAAGTTTTGATTTGATTTAAAGCACAGTCTTATGACAGGCTATAACTTGCCAATGAGGTCTCCTGTCACTTTTGCTCTCGCTCTCACGCACACACGCACACGCACACGCACACGCACACACACACACACACACACACACACACACACACACACACACACACACACACACACACACACACACACACACACACACACACACATACACACCACAAGTGGACATCTAAGGTTTTCATTAGCATCACCCTTCCACACATGATATGTTCTGTTCCTTTCTCCATAACTGATTTAGGAGCCTTCAATCTGTTTTAGTCCACAGACCAGTACTTGACTTTGACAGAAATAGATTCCAGTACTTATTTTGGGTTCCGGTATTGTTTATATTTAGGTGCAGGAGCTCCACAATACGTTTGAGCTAATATTCTATAAGAGATACAGGAGCTCAAGCAGTAGACCTTTGGCGGTGCCGGTCCTCAGCTCCAGTGAGCTCCTGCACAAGTCAAGCACTGCCACAGGCAATATAGAAGCTGGAGAGTAGGAGGCTATTGTCAGTGTTTGTCAGACTGTTTAAACTGACAGTCACTTTAGAGAGCTTGGACATTGTAAGTGCAGCACGGTAGAGGAGCAGTGTGCTGGGGACCGTAGAGTGGTCACTTTACAGATATTTGGCTATTGTGTTTTACAGTTGGAGAGAGAGAGTGGGAGAGAAGTCAGGGAACAGAGAGAGAGATTGGAGTTGTCGTGAGAGGCTGCTAACGAGACAGAAAGAAGGGATCTAGTGCACCACCTAAGAGGTATAGGGTAGATGTGTGTGTAGGTGTTTTCACCTGTGTGAGTGTGTGGGTCTCTTCCCTGTGGACAGGCAGACATACTGACAGACTGCACACGTGTGCACACACACACACACAGGCACACACACAGACATACCGTTCCGGTGGTGGCAGAGGGGAAGCCTGGGCTGGTTGTGTATGATAATGTTCATGTCATTACAGACTCGTGCCGCATCAGTGCTCTCCAGCTCTCACAGTGGAGATTGGGGAATAACCATGGCACAGTTCAGCACAAGAGCCTGGGCTGAGCTGAGGTGGAGAGCCATAGGCACTGTTTTGTGTGGACCCTTTCAACAGGCATCCATCATTCCTGTCTGTCTCTCTGTCTAACTCAATCAGAGAGTGTTAGCCATGGTTCCATCGCATAGCTTCTACCTATCCAGTCATTTAGAGGGAGAAAGGATGAATTCAAACAGAGGCATTGTTTCCCTCTGCTGATGGAGAGAGAAGTAGAGAGAGAGACATGGAGAGAGAGGGAGAGAAATAGAGAGAGAGACATGGAGAGAGAGGGAGAGAAGTAGAGAGAGAGACATGGAGAGAGATGGAGAGGGAGAGAAGTAGAGAGAGAGACATGGAGAGAGAGGGAGAGAAGTAGAGAGAGAGACATGGAGAGAAGTAGAGAGAGAGACATGGAGTGAGAGAAGTAGAGAGAGAGAGAGACATGGAGAGAGAGGGAGAGAAGTAGAGAGAGAGACATGGAGAGAGAGAAGTAGAGAGAGAGAGAGACATGGAGAGAGAGGGAGAGAAGTAGAGAGAGAGACATGGAGGATGAGGGAGAGGGAGAGAAGTAGAGAGAGAGAGAGATGGAGAAAGAGGGAGAGGGAGAGAAGTAGAGAGAGAGAGACATGGAGAAAGAGGGAGAGGGAGAGAAGTAGAGAGAGAGAGAGACATGGAGAAAGAGGGAGAGGGAGAGAAGTAGAGAGAGAGACATGGAGAGAGAGAGAGAGAGGGAGAGAAGTAGAGAGAGAGACATGGAGAGAGAGGGAGAGAAGTAGAGAGAGAGACACATGGAGAGATATGGAGAGGGAGAGACATGGAGAGAGAGACAGGGAGAGAGAGGGAGAGGAGTAGAGAGAGAGACATGGAGAGAGAGGGAGAGAAGTAGAGAGAGAGACATGGAGAGAGAGGGAGAGGGAGGGAAGTAGAGAGAGAGACATGGAGAGAGAGGGAGAGAAGTAGAGAGATAGACATGGAGAGAGAGGGAGAGGGAGAGAAGTAGAGAGAGAGACATGGAGAGAGAGGGAGAGAAATAGAGAGAGAGACATGGAGAGAAGTAGAGAGAGAGACATGGAGAGAGAGGGAGAGGGAGGGAAGTAGAGAGAGAGACAGGGAGAGAGAGGGAGAGAAGTAGAGAGAGAGACATGGAGAGAGAGGGAGAGAAGTAGAGAGAGAGACATGGAGAGAGAGGGAGAGAAGTAGAGAGAGAGAGACAGGGAGAGAGAGGGAGAGAAGTAGAGAGAGAGACATGGAGAGAGAGGGAGAGAAGTAGAGAGAGAGAGACAAGGAGAGAGATGGAGAGGGAGAGAAGTAGAGAGAGAGACATGGAGAGAGAGGGAGAAGAGTAGAGAGAGAGACATGGAGAGAGAGGGAGAGAAGTAGAGAGAGAGACATGGAGAGAGAGGGAGAGAAGTAGAGAGAGAGAGACAAGGAGAGAGATGGAGAGGGAGAGAAGTAGAGAGAGAGACATGGAGAGAGATGGAGAGGGAGGGAAGTAGAGAGAGAGACAGGGAGAGAAGTAGAGAGAGAGAGAGACATGGAGAGAGAGGGAGAGAAGTAGAGAGAGAGACATGGAGAGAAGTAGAGAGAGAGAGAGACATGGAGAGAGAGGGAGAGAAGTAGAGAGAGAGAGAGAGAGACATGGAGAGAGATGGAGAGGGAGGGAAGTAGAGAGAGAGACATGGAGAGAAGTAGAGAGAGAGAGAGACATGGAGAGAGAGGGAGAGAAGTAGAGAGAGAGAGAGACATGGAGAGAGATGGGGAGGGAGGGAAGTAGAGAGAGAGAGAGAGAGAGAGAGAGAGAGAGAGAGAGAGAGAGAGAGAGAGAGAGAGAGAGAGAGAGAGAGAGAGAGAGAGAGAGAGAGAGAGAGAGAGAGAGAGAGAGAGAGAGAGAGAGAGAGGGAGAGAGAGAGAAGTAGAGAGAGAGAGAGAGAGAGAGACAGGGAGAGAGGGAGAGAAGTAGAGAGAGAGACATGGAGAGAGAGGGAGAGAAGTAGAGAGAGAGACATGGAGAGAGAGGGAGAGAAGTAGAGAGAGAGACATGGAGAGAGAGGGAGAGGAGTAGAGAGAGAGACATGGAGAGAGATGGAGAGGGAGGGAAGTAGAGAGAGAGACATGGAGAGAGAGGGAGAGAAGTAGAGAGAGAGACACGGAGAGAGATGGAGAGGGAGAGAAGTAGAGAGAGAGACATGGAGAGAGAGGGAGAGAAGTAGAGAGAGAGACATGGAGAGAGAGAGAGAGAAGTAGAGAGAGAGACATGGAGAGAGAGAGAGAAGTAGAGAGAGAGACAGGGAGAGAGAGGGAGAGAAGTAGAGAGAGAGACAGGGAGAGAGAGGGAGAGAAGTAGAGAGAGAGACATGGAGAGAGAGAGAGAGGAGTAGAGAGAGAGGGAGAGGGAGAGAAGTAGAGAGAGAGACATGGAGAGAGAGGGAGAGAAGTAGAGAGAGAGACATGGAGAGAGAGGGAGAGAAGTAGAGAGAGAGACATGGAGAGAGAGAGAGAGAGAGAGAGAGAGAGAGAGAAGTAGAGAGAGAGACAGGGAGAGAGAGGGAGAGAAGTAGAGAGAGAGACAGGGAGAGAGAGGGAGAGAAGTAGAGAGAGAGAGAAGTAGAGAGAGAGAGAGAAGTAGAGAGAGAGGGAGAGGGAGAGAAGTAGAGAGAGAGACAGGGAGAGAGAGGGAGAGAAGTAGAGAGAGAGACATGGAGAGAGAGAGAGAGAAGTAGAGAGAGAGACAGGGAGAGAGAGAGAGAGAGAGAAGTAGAGAGAGAGACAGGGAGAGAGGGAGAGAAGTAGAGAGAGAGACATGGAGAGATATGGAGAGGGAGGGAAGTAGAGAGAGAGACAGGGAGAGAGAGGGAGAGAAGTAGAGAGAGAGACATGGAGAGAGAGGGAGAGAAGTAGAGAGAGAGACATGGAGAGAGATGGAGAGGGAGGGAAGTAGAGAGAGAGACATGGAGAGAGAGGGAGAGAAGTAGAGAGAGAGACATGGAGAGAGAGGGAGAGAAGTAGAGAGAGAGACATGGAGAGAGATGGAGAGAAGTAGAGAGAGAGAGACATGGAGAGAGAGGGAGAGGGAGGGAAGTAAAGAGAGAGACAGGGAGAGAGAGGGAGAGAAGTAGAGAGAGAGACATGGAGAGAGAGGGAGAGGGAGGGAAGTAGAGAGAGAGACAGGGAGAGAGAGGGAGAGAAGTAGAGAGAGAGACATGGAGAGAGATGGAGAGGGAGGGAAGTAGAGAGAGAGACAGGGAGAGAGAGGGAGAGAAGTAGAGAGAGAGACATGGAGAGAGAGGGAGAGAAGTAGAGAGCGAGACATGGAGAGGGAGGGAAGTAGAGAGAGAGACAGGGAGAGAGAGGGAGAGAAGTAGAGAGAGAGACATGGAGAGAGAGGGAGAGGGGGGGAAGTAGAGAGAGAGACAGGGAGAGAGTGGGAGAGAAGTAGAGAGAGAGACATGGAGAGAGAGGGAGAGGGAGGGAAGTAGAGAGAGAGACAGGGAGAGAGAGGGAGAGAAGTAGAGAGAGAGACATGGAGAGAGAGGGAGAGGGAGGGAAGTAGAGAGAGAGACAGGGAGAGAGAGGGAGAGAAGTAGAGAGAGAGACATGGAGAGAGAGGGAGAGGGAGAGAAGTAGAGAGAGAGACATGGAGAGAGAGGGAGAGAAGTAGAGAGAGAGACATGGAGAGAGAGGGAGAGGAAGGGAAGTAGAGAGAGAGAGAGACAGGGAGAGAGATGGAGAGAAGTAGAGAGAGAGACATGGAGTGAGATGGAGAGGGAGGGAAGTAGAGAGAGAGACAGGGAGAGAGAGGGAGAGAAGTAGAGAGAGAGAGACAGGGAGAGAGATGGAGAGGGAGGGAAGTAGAGAGAGAGACATGGAGAGAGAGGGAGAGAAGTAGAGAGAGAGACATGGAGAGAGAAGTAGAGAGAGAGACATGGAGAGAGAGGGAGAGAAGTAGAGAGAGAGACATGGAGAGAGAAGTAGAGAGAGAGACATGGAGAGAGATGGAGAGGGAGGGAAGTAGAGAGACAGGGAGAGAGAGATACTTTGCTTCCCAACTCCACTTCTCCCCACAGGAGAGGAGCGAGGGAGGAAAGAGAGAGGGGGATTAAGGGGGAAGGAGAGAAACACTGTGTGCTATAAGACAGATGTGGCGTGTTCTACCTGCAGTGTAATTAACATGCAATTTACACTAATTAAAAGGCAAATTGTGCGAAGTGAGGGCTCTGAAGATCGCTCCTTAGTGTGTGGGGGGAGGGAGGAGAGGGATGGGAATATGAGTGTAGGTGATGAGGAAAGAAGGGAGGAGAGGGGGGAGCAGGGGGAGGGATATGAGTGTTAAGGTGAATACAAGCTTCACTCCGTCGATTGACATACATGCGCAAGGGCGGAGTTGGTTTTCTGGGGGCAGCGCTCACTTTTGTCCTCATGGTGATTACGTTCCACTTAGCAAGGAAGTCCGCCTTGTGTAGTGTATATCCACTAGTGGACTTGGGGAGGCAGAGTAGCTCACCAAGCAAGACGGGCTGAGGCACTCTTTGACTCTAGCTAGCAGCGACATTTGTACCTCCAGATCCAGTGTTATTACAGTTATATTACAGCCTTTTTGTTTACTGAGGTATTCTATGCTTTTCGACGCTACTTTTTGCCACAGAAGCAAACATCTATATGAATTGCAATTGCTAGAGCTTCAACAGCAAGCGTTTGAACTGCCCTTACTACTCAGGAAGAGAAAGGGAAGAAAAGGACTGAGAAAATGGCAAGTTTGTCCACTGAACACTACAAGAGGGGAAGATGAAGAATCTATGTCTCTTGTCCAACCTGTGCGAAGCATTCTTTTTTTCGGATGTCGGTTGCCAGATTTGACGACTTGCTTCAGAGGCGTTGGAATTGTCAATTTTGTGCAGGAGCTTAGGCAGCGAGTACTAAGGGCTTTTTCTCAATGGTCCTGATGGCACTCAGCGATGCGAAGTACCGCTTCACCATGATCGACGTGGGTGCATATGGTTGGGAGGGAGATGCGGGAATCTTCTCACAAAGCAAGTTCGGTTCCCAACTCATTGCAGGTCAGCTGCTGCTACCAAGGCCAGAGTGCTTGCCGGGGGCCCAAACTTGAGCCCATATGTCTTCGCGGGACACGAGGCATTCCCTTTGAGGGTAAACCTGATGTGACCATATCCAGGTAAAATACGCTCAGTACATGTGAATATACATATGATGGGAAAATTATACCAATATAGACATTGTAATTGTATGCCTCACATAAACGTGATCTGGCATCCCAGTAAGAGGATGGGGTCCTATGTCCAAAACCTAGTCTACACAGTTGTTGCAGGACACATGTGATAACCTTCATGTTCCTTTCTGGGGCTAATGGAAATGTTTATTTTATTCAAATGTTTCCGAGAACTGCTTTGGGATGGAGGATCCTGGGACGAGTCCTTGAGGTTGCCCCAGAGAAAGTTGTGAAGGCCGACTGCTTTTGCACCATAGACACTGCAGACACTGACAACACAGAGTCATCAACAGTACATCCACCCCACGTTTGTTGACGACTCCACACTCACTGGGGACCTGCGTCCAGGAGAGTTGTGACAGGTGGCACCGGCTTCCTCCGGCTTTCACAGGGTAAACAGAGACAGGGCAACCAGAGTTGCTATAGACCTCAAGGACTACTTCCTCACACCAGCTGGTCGAGTGTCTTTCCAGGATGCTGCTATCACGCGTGGCAACCTACAGTAAATGTTGGAGTGTGGTTTGTAGTTACTCCACAATACTAACCTAAACGACAGAGTAAAAAGAAGGAAGTCTGTACAGAATAAAAATATTCCAAAACATGCATCGTGTTTGCAACATGGTAACTAAAGTAATACTGCAAAAAAATGGACAAAGCAATTAACCTTTTGTCCTGAATACAAAGTGTTATGTTTGGGGCAAATCCAATATTACACATTACTGAGTACCACTCTCCATATTTTCAACCATAGTGGTGGCTGCATTGTTATGGGTATGCTTGTAATCATTAAGGACTGCGGAGTTTTTCAGGATAAAAAAGAAACGAAATACAGCTAAGCACAGGCAAAATCCTAGAAAACCTGGTTCAGTCTGCTTTCCACCAGACACTGGGAGATGAATTCACCTTTCAGCAGGACAATAACCTAAAACACTAAGTCAAATCTACACTGGAGTTTCTTACCAAGAAAGAAAATGTTCCTGATTGGCCGAGTTAAAGTTTTGACTTAAATCTGCTTGGAAATCTATAGCAAGACCTGAAAATGGTTCTCTAGTAATGATCAACAAGCAATTTGACAGAGTATTTAGAAAATAGTAATGGGCAAATGTTGCACAATCCAGGTGTGGAAAGCTCTTAGAGACTAACCTGGAAAGACTCACAGCTGTAATCACTGCCAAAGGTGATACCATGTATTGACTCAGGGGGTTGAATACCTATTGAATCTAGATATATTAGTGTTTTATTTTTATAAGTGTTTAACCAATGTTGGAATTTTTCTTCTAATTTGACATGACAGTATTTTGTGTAGATCGTTGACAAATAATGACATTTAAATCTATTTTAATCCCACTTTGTAACACAATAAAATGTGTAAAAGTCAAGAGGTGTGAATACTTTCTGAAGGCTCTGGTTGATGACTGTTTATATGTCATGTTGTGAGCTACACACTTGGTTTAGCTGTTTGGATTATGCTGTTTTCACACTTTACATATCACAATAAAGACATAATAACAGTCACTTCATCCTTGTGTTGTTATTTTTGTCATACATCTGTTGAATGGTAGACCCTGAAGACATTTACCTAACGTGTTATGTGTAGTGGCCTTTCAATGAGGACATTCCTGCTATAATACACGGCTGGTACAGTACATGGGTGAGGATGGCTGTCCAGTTGTAGACAATAAAGACCCCCAAGACATGAACCTCATCTGTATAACTCAACGTTTACTGAGTGACTGATTCAGAACAGTAATATTTTCTGCTACAAGTACAGCTGACCAGACAAAGACATTTGCAGACCTTTTAGATATTTATTTAAAACAATGTAAAACACAGGGTGCCAATGAGGAGATCATTTTGCCAAAACAAAAGGTGCATTAAGAAGACTGTGCTCTCAAAAGGTGCATTAAGAAGACTGTGCTCTCAAAAGGTGCATTAAGAAGACTGTGCTCTCAAAAGGTGCATTAAGAAGACTGTGCTCTCAAAAGGGGAAATAAGAGAAAAAAACACAAAGTAAACCACAGTAAATGACCTACAACCTTAACATGTGATTGAGAAAATAACTAAGTATAAAAATAAATAAACTACAGTAAATTACCTACCACCTTAACGTGTGAATGAGAAAATAACGAAATATATAAAAAACAGTAAATTACCTACCATGTGAATGACAAAATAACTAAATGTAAAAAATAAAAATAAAAACATGCAAAAAAAACAGTAAATGATCTACCACCTCAACATGTGAATGAGAAAATAACAAAATATATATTTTTTTAAAACATGCCAAAAATATTGTAAATTACCCAGTAAAAAAGTTATTAAAGAAAACATGTTAACATACATCTCTAGAAATGTGTTTAAAACACCTGTTTTTGGGGTGAGATGGAGGGCTCTGTCTAATCAATCACTGATTGATGGTAAAAGTTTAAAAAAAGAATGAACGTACATCGTCATGTCCCTGACAAACGGGATACATTGATCAGGAGGAATAGCATGATGTCGTAGACAGCCTTTGCTGGACATTGCTGATGTTTCTCTAACTCCTCTTTAGCTCATCAACCCGCTGCATAATGTCAGTGTCCAAAGGATCCTCAGCTGTTTTTTTATTTATGAATTTTTTATTTCACCTTTATTTAACCAGGTAGGCCAAGTTCTCATTTACAACTGCGACCTGTCCAAGATAAAGCAAAGCAGTGTGACAAAAACAACAACACAGAGTTACACATGGAATAAACAAACGTACAGTCAATAACACAATAGAAAAAAGAAAAAGAAAAACAGAAAATCTGTATGCCGTGTGTGCAAATGGAATAAGGAGGTAAGGCAATAAATAGGCCAATAGTGGCGAAGTAATTACAATTTAGCAATTTACACTGGAGTAATAGATGTGCAGATGAGGATATGCAAGTAGAAATACTGGTGTGCAAAAGAGCAGAAAAACAAAAACAAATATGGGGATGAGGTAGGTAGTTGGTTGGATGGGCTATTTACAGATGGGCTGTGTACAGCTGCAGTGATCGGTAAGCTGCTCTGACAGCTGTCGTGTCTTTGCTATCATTGAATTGAAGACTTATAGTTTTTTATCAAAGATTCTCTGTAATTAGTTATTACGCGATCAACTAAATAATAACGTAACTAATTAACTATGAATTTGGGAGCACCAGGGAAAGTAGTCCGATTACAAAGTTATAATTTCCCAATATAACCTTTCAGATATTTTCATATCTGATCAATAGTCTTCTGATTAATGATTTATTTATTTTACCTCACGTTAGTCTCATTCCAAACGTCGTAAATTGTTGGTTATCTGCACGAACCCAGTCTTCACTATGAGTCATCCATACATCAATTGTCTTAAATCATTTATTTATTACTAACTAAGTAATTCACAGAAATGCACAAACAAACAAACTTAAAATGGTTACATGAAATGATGGGAGAAATATGCCCTAGTGGGCTGAACCGGCATGGCGGCTTGTTAGACAAAGGGAAAATTGGGTTCGACTAAGAAGTCACTACAGAGTCCATAATTATAACAATTGACATGCTAATCCTTTACACAAGAACACTCACTCATTCGCGAACAATTGCAATCAATATATATATATTTACGCTCAGTGTGTCGTCTTGATCGCTGGAGAGAAGTTAGTTTTTGTTGGAGAGTTTGGTCCGTTTTTCTGTCTTGGTTATTTTGGATAGTTCAGAGTGACATTCGTTATAGAATGGATGTTTCGGCGGTTGTCGTTCTTCGAGTTCAATGATACTGAATTCCTAGCTGCAGACTAGTAGTCAATATCAAAGACTTGTTCTTATTCGTCTAAGAGTTTAACCACGTGGTATGGTTAAAGATTCAGCAATGGTACTTAACCTTCGTTCTCCTCCTATGGAGAAAAAACATGGTCTGTTGATAATTTCTCAAAGTTGGGTTTAATTCGGAATTGCAGAAAGGGGCTGTCCCAGGATGTCTGACCCTAACTGGGGTCAGGGGCGGTCCTTGGATTTAGTTCAAATCAAAAGGGATTTGTATTTTTCTTCATTAAACAGTCCAAAATCATATTACACAATTATACAAACAGTATCATACTCACTCATTCATTTTATACAACAAACAGATGTTAACCTCATATCTGAGGTTATTATACAAACAGCGGTATGGTAATGTAGCCACACAGTCTCCCATGAGTTTCCCACATTGTGACGAACGGACCGGTTAATAGCTGGACTTTTCACCGATCTTTTATACTTTTGCAGGAACATGAAATCTGTTCGTACCTCAAGTTCTGTGAGGTGGAAGAAACTTCCTTTGTCCTGAAAGTTTACCCTCTCTCTAATACTGTTTGGCCATGAGGAGATTCTCAGGAATTTACGACGTCTCTCTGTGACCACAGCATGGGTTGAAGGAGGAAAGGGGGCGGCAGGGAGTAGCAGGGAGAGGGGAATGGGCTTTATGTACCTAAACAGGCAACCTGTTTTGTTTTTTTTACCCGGAGCCAGCCGTCTTCCTCTTCTGGCCACTGGAGCGTAGTCGGGGAGATGGGGCGGAGGTTGATGGAGTTGCAGGGCAGAGGGCAAGGGTGTGCCTGGACGGTGCATTTGGGTGTTGGTGAGAAGGGACTCTGAGGAGAGGGGCCAGGGAGGTGATGAACCAGGCCAGGGAGATGGTGAACCAAGGGGCGATGAACCACCTGTAGGTCTCTCGGGCTCAGCTCTGTCTCTGGGCTGTCCAAAACACCATCCCCTCCAACAATCTGCACACAATAACCCATAATGGCAAAGTGAAAACAGTTTTTTGTATTGTATTAAAAATATTATTAAAAATAAAAACAGAAATACCTTATTTACATAAGTATTTAGATCCTATGCTATGAGACTCGAAATTGAGCATATGTGCATCCTGTTTCCATTGATCATCCTTGAGATGTTTCAATAACTTGATTGGAGTCCACCTGTGGTACATTTTATTTATTGGACATGATTTGGAAAGGTTCACACCTGTCTTTATTAGGTCCCACAGTTGACAGTGCATGTCATAGCAAAGATCAAGCCATGAAGTCGAAGGAATTTTCCGTAGACCTCCGAGCCAGGATTGTGTCGAGGCACAGATCTGGTGAAGGGTACCAAAACATTTCTGCAGCATTGAAGGTCCCCAAGAACACAGTGGCCTCCATCATTCTAAAATGGAAGAACTTTGGAACAACCAAGACTCTTCCTAGAGCTGGCCGCCAGGCCAAACTGAGCAATCGGGGGCGAAGGGCCTTG
This sequence comes from Salvelinus alpinus, assembly GCF_045679555.1. Taxonomy (NCBI): domain Eukaryota; kingdom Metazoa; phylum Chordata; class Actinopteri; order Salmoniformes; family Salmonidae; genus Salvelinus; species Salvelinus alpinus. The sequence goes on along the minus strand of NC_092088.1, from coordinate 68,253,853 downwards.
CACTCCACCAATCAAGCCTTTATGGTAGAGTGGCCAGACATAAGCCACTCCTCAGTAAAAGGCACAGCCCGCTTGGAGTTTGCCAAAAGGCATCTAAAGGACTCTCAGACCATGCGAAAAGATTATGTGGTCTGATGAAACCTAGATTAAACTCTTTGGCCTGAATTCCAAGCGTGTGGAGGAAACCTGGCACCATCCCTACGGTGAAGCTTGGTGGTGGCAGCATCATGCTGTGGGGATGTTTTTCAGAGGCAGGGACTGGGAGACTAGTCAGGATCGAGGCAAAGATAAGCTGAGCTAAGTACAGAGAGATCCTTGATGAAAACTTGCTCCAGAGTGCTCAGGACCTCAGACTAGGATGAATGTTCACCTTCCAACAGGACAATGACCCAAAGCACAGAGCCAAGATAACGCAGGAGTGGCTTTGGGGTGAGTTTCTGAATGTCCTTGAGTGGCACAGCCAAAGCCCAGACTTCAACCCGATCGAACATTTCTGGAGAGACCTGAAAATTGCTGTGCATTGACGCTCCCCGTCCAACCTGACAGGGCTCAAGAAGATTTGCGGAGAAGAATGGGAGAAACTCCCAAAATACAGGTGTGCCAAGCTTGTAGCATCATACCCAAGAACACTCAAGGCTTTAAACGCTGCCAAAGATGCTAAAACAAAGTTCTGAGTAAAGAGTCTGAATACTTATGTAAATGTGATATTTCTAGATTTTTATAGATGTGCAAAAAAAACAACTTTTTGCTTTGTTATTATTGGGTATTGTCTGTAGATATATTTAGTACATTTTAGAATAAGGCTGTAACGTAACAAAATGTGGAAAAGTCAAGGTGTCTGAATACTTTCCGAATGCACTGTATGTAATGTATTGTCATAAATAATGAAAATGTAAAGATAAGGATGGTGGAACCATTGATAGAGGGCTGTAGGAAGAACCTTTACATGATCAAATGGTTCTTGGTAAAACCCTTCATAGAGGATTCTAGTTAAAACCGTCATAATGTTCTAGCTAGAACCATATACAGGGGGTTCTATAAAGAACCCAAGAGGGTTCTGGGTAGCACCAACAAGGTTCCCCTATGGGCAGGGATTGGCAAAAATGACAAAATACAGATACAAAATACCATAAAGATCATTGTATCAAAATAAACTGTAATGTATTAAAATACAAAAAATACATTTCAAGTAGCTGGCCCGAACAGCAACAACAATCTCAGTATCGGTGACAAAAACGTTTTACTTGCTGTGACTGGGATATGTTGTTGTTTGACCTTAGTCAAGCAAGTCACTCTGGATAATCGTGCCTGCTAAATAACTAAAATGTAGACGTGACCGACCGGCTGAAATCGGTCTTATGTAACAAAATCTGAAATTGTATTTTACATTGGATAAAAGTAGAGACTCAGAGCTACGAAATGAGATATCATACACTACAGTTGAGGAACAATGGGAAAGTAATTTTGCTTTGAAAGTTGATAAACTTGTAAACTCACTTTTGAGAAAATGGCCTTTGAATATTTGGTACTACTATTGCTTTGTTTTGGTGCCTTCTTTGTCTACACCCATTCAGCATCGTTCACACCCTCTTAAGCTTTAACCCCACCCATCTCTTTAAGGGTAGATCTGAATGTACTAACAACAGCATGCAAGCACCCAAGCTAACTTGCTAGCTACTTCCAGACATCTAAGTGAGAGAGAACAGTTCACTGAACATTACTCGCCCTAGCAGAGCTGGTTAAGCTGTTATGTTATTCAGAGTGTTGGTGACTGCAACTGTACTGTCTGATTGTCCGGTCGTAATTTCAGAGCGTTTCGCATTCAGAGCGCACAGTGGACGCTCTGGCCGATGAGTTTACTGACACCATCCATATTCAACTGGTGTTGAGCGTTGGTAAATTCATCAGTTATTCTGCGCTCTCTGGAGCACACAGACGAGAGCGCTCTGAATTCGGAGTAGATGCCTAGACTGAATTAACGAATGCACCCGAAATGGTTAGTTGCATAGTGGAGTCTTTGTTAAGACATGTAGCTAGCTAGGTAAACAATGAACCAAAATCACAACTCATGACGTTACTACCCTGCATGAATTTGCAGGTAGCTAACCAACCAGGTTCAATGTTAGCTAGCTAAGCAAATAGCACTGAGATACGAATAGTAAGATTATACAGGTAACGTTAGCTAGTGAGCCAGTGAACATTAGCTATGTGAAAATGAACATACCAAAATTAACTGCAAAGCACACTGTGTAATGTTTCGGGGCAGAGCTCATTAGAATAATTCTCAGCATGCTTCACAATTGTTATTTTTACATGAACAATTGTGAAGTCCTCCCCATATACTTTTATATTTCGTTAGTTTAGCAGACACTTTTATCACACCATAGTGCTATCAGACTTCTGATGCCAATGCAGGGTGAAAGGGGGCCACAAAATGTGAACCACTATAAAAACAATTGTATGGAAAAGTATTTTGTATTTCGAAAATAAAAATTACAGTATTTATAAAATACAAAATACATTGGAGTGTAGTTCAGCCCAGTGTAATACAAATGACAAAATACTGGGAAGTAATTCAAATACTAAAATATTGAAATGTCAGCCTATGGGGACAAACCAAAGAATCCTGTATGGTTCTACTTAGCACTCACACTCACACACACACACGCAACCGCCAGGATAGACAGAAGCTCAATCAGCACCCCTTCTCTGTCTCTCCTCTCCCTCTCTTTTCCCCTCTCTCTCTCCCCTCCCGCTCTTCCTCCCTCCTCCTCCTCTCTCTCTCTCTCCCTCCCCCCTCCCACTCTTCCTCCCTCCTCCTCTCTCCCTCTCCTCCTCTCTCTCTCTCTCTCTCCCTTCTCCTCTCTCCCTCTCCTCCTCTCTCTCTCTCTCCCTCCTCCTCTCTCCCTCTCCTCCTCTCTCTCTCTCTCCCTCCTCCTCTCTTCCTCTCCTCCTCTCTCGCTCTCCCTCCTCCTCTCTCCCTCTCCTCCTCTCTCTCTCTCTCTCCTCCTCTCTCTCTCTCTCCCTCCTCCTCTCTCCTCCTGTCTGTATCAATGGCGCTGCCTTCAGCACTTCTCTCTCATTGATCGTGCTCTGAACCCTGAGATGTTTAGCTGACATCATCTCTTCATCTCTTCATCCCTCCTCCTGAATGTTATCCTAATTAATTATGTACATGAACTCCTCCAGCGTCCTCTCTCTCTCTCGCTTGCTCACTCTCTCTCGATCTCATTCTCGTGCTTTGTTTCTATTTTTCTGTCTCTCTGTTTCTCTCTCTTTCTGTCTTTTCTCTTCCTTCCTTTCTTTCTCTTTCTCTCTCTCTCTCTTGTTCTGCCTCCCTCCTAGTTCCTCCTTAGGGTGAAGCATTTACATCAAAAACAAAGTAAAAGGAGTTAATTCAACATCTACCTAGTGACAGTAGAAGGCTTTCCTTCTGATAATATAAACCCACCTGGTAGTTTCATCTCAGGTAAGGCTTAAGTTGAGATATCTGTCCTCCAGAGGAGGCTGGTGAGGGGAGGATGGCTCATAATAATGGCTGTAATGTAGTGAATGAAAATGTTTCAAAGAAACCATGTTTCAAGCCATTAATATGAGCTGAGTTAAAGTGCCACTAGCCACCACTGGTGTCCTCCCCACAATTGAACTCCGTTTCCCAGCGGCGTGTGTCTGTCTTATCTCAGGGCCTGTTTAGAGTGGTCCCCCGGGTGTTGGTAACAGAGATCCCTGTCGTCATGCTTACTCTGATAACTGTGAAGTAAATGGAGGTTGTCACGGCGACACCTCAAAGGGCCGTCCCTCCCGGAGACCTATCGCTGCCACTTTCTGCCAGTGATGGACAGATGATCACACTGGGTCTGAGGGATGAGAGGATGTCTGGATGAATCCCTAGTTCTCTCTCTCTCTCTTTACTTCTCTCCCTCTCTCTAATGCTATGTCACCCTCCGTTTCTCTCCGTCAATTCCTTCCTGTCGTTATACCTCTCTCACCATCGTTCCTCTTACTTTACATCACTTTCTCTCTCTCACTTTCTTAATCTCTCTCTCTTTTTATTTATCTCTCTCTCTTTCTCTCTCTCCCTCATCTCTCTATCTAATTGTAATATATGCTGTAGTCTAGACCTTTCTAGTTTGTTATATCTGTGTCCACTCCTCCCAGACAGCTTTCCTAATCTCCTGTGCCACATACAAATGCCAGGAGAGCAGAGAGAATATCAAATACATGACCCCTCCAACCTGACCCTCACACTAACCTACAGTATGACTAAGATATTTACACACTCTTAGGCTATGTCACAAATGGCACCCTTTTCGCTATATAGTATACTACTTTTCACCAGAGCCATAGGGCTCTGGTCAAAAGTAATGCACTATGTAGGGTATAGGGTGCCATTCTGGATGCTGTCTAAGACATATTCACACACTCTTAGAGAACAGAGGCAGTTAAATATGAAATGTTTCTTTATTATTAAAAAACACTGTGTTTTGGTTGGTATTGCATTATCATGTTTAAGTGTTTTAGCTTCAATCAAGGTGCTTTAGAGTGTACAGTATGAGTTATGACTAGTGAGGTTTTGTGTCCCTCTCGCACTCCCACGCTCACACTCTCTCTTTTCCAACCACCCAAACTCCACTCTATCATTTTATTTTTTACAATACCCAAGATTCCAGTGTTCTTTAAGCTAGGAACATATTTTTTTGTGGTCTGTGTTTCCCCCCAGCAGGCAGAAGAGGTTGCGCAAACAGAGGGCTCCCATCAGCTCCACCTGCAGCAGTGTGATTCATCAGAGAAGCAGCAGCCCAAACGGTTACATGTCTCCAACATCCCTTTCCGCTTCAGAGACCCAGACCTCAGGCAAATGTTTGGGGTGAGTAGCTAGCTATTACACACAAAATACATTGTAGCGACCTTAACCAAACACCTAGCGACTCGTCAAAAGGTTTGGCCCTCTTGGCATAATGGTTAAGGTGTTGGCTTGACAGTCGCTGGACTTGGGATTGAGTCCTGATCAGAGCTAACCCCCCAAAATTCTCTACAATATGTGGTAAGTGAGAATTTAGAAAGACCTGAAGCTGAATAAGCATCACAAGGCCTAATTTCACCTATGCAATACCAAGGTTTACCAGCACACAACTTTGACCTACTACAGTGGCTATGTTGGTGTACATACCAGATTTGTGTGTTCTCACTGTTCAGAACGCACAGACCTGTCAATGGTTAACAAAACACATCAGTCTGGGACCGCATTGTTGAGCCGACCACGTCTCAGTCTCTCTGCATGTGGTTGTGTAATCCTCCCATCTACTCTTAGCTCTACAGGAACATCAAGTGCCACTTTGAGACTGTCCCCATTAAAGATGTATGGGCCCGTCACACCTTTTAGAGGGGAGGCCTAAATGATTCACGTCCTATCCTCCACGTACCCTCTCCTCCTCAAATTAGAGACAAATATGAATCTTTCATCTCCGGGGCGTTACAGGGCCGTCGTCCTTAACCGTTCCTTGGAGAGAGAAGACATGTCACTAGACCTGTTTAAATTCCCAAGACTGTTGTAGCGGTTCTCAGAGCAGAACACGGTTCATTCACAGGGCTGTTTTAGAATTACACAATGATTCTAGAATAGTTTTTTTTAATTCTCTGCTTTGTGAAAGGCTTTGAAGAATAATTAATAAATATCTGAGAATGAAATATCTGACCCTGTGTGAGTTGTTAGTGGCAACTTCTTCTTGCTTGCTTAATTGTTTTTCTTCCTGGAGGAACATAGTTCTAAAGATCTACAACGCTGCCGGTCTTGAGCTGCATTTCTTGCCTGTGGCCTTACAACCCAAACATCAACTTGTACCCACTCCTATGTAGTTGGAGTAGCAACTAGTGCAAGTCTGTCATGTTGTTTCTGAAGTGACTGCTTCTTATTCCAACAAAGTGACCAAGAAGTCCCCACAGGCATGCAGTATGACTGTAGAGCACAGAGCCAGCTAGCTTCTTCTCCCTGCCACAGACTTTGTGCATGTTTGATGAGCACAAGAAACAGAGAGCGAAGAACAGGAAAGACAGAGAACATAGGGGGCTAGAACAGGAAAGACAGAGAACACAGGGAGCTAGAACAAGAAAGACAGAGAACACAGAGGGCTAGAACAAGAAAGACAGAGAACACAGAGGGCTAGAACAAGAAAGACAGAGAACACAGAGGGCTAGAACAAGAAAGACAGAGAACACAGAGGGCTAGAACAGGAAAGACAGAGAACACAGGGGGCTAGAACAGGAAAGACAGAGAACACAGGGGGCTAGAACAAGAAAGACAGAGAACACAGGGGGCTAGAACAGGAAAGACACAGAGAGAGAGGACAGAAAGACAGAGAACACAGGGGGCTAGAACAGGAAAGACACAGAGAGAGAGAGGACAGAAAGACACAAACAACAGGCCATGCAGGAGGGAGGGAGAGAGAGAGAGAAAGAGAGAGGAGAGGCCCCCTGACAGACCGTTCCCTAATGGCCCAGAAATAGAAACATGTATCATGGAAATCCCCCCATAGTGTTTGTTGCTCTATAGCTCGTTAATACCAGACCAGTCTTTACAGTACAGTGTTTACTGGTGGCAGCCCATATATATATATACAGTGGGGAGAACAAGTATTTGATACACTGCCGATTTTGCAGGTTTTCCTACTTACAAAGCATGTAGAGGTCTGTAATTTTTATCATAGGTACACTTCAACTGTGAGAGACGGAATCTAAAACAAAAATCCAGAAAATCACATTGTATGATTTTTAAATAATTAATTTGCATTTTATTGCATGACATAAGTATTTGATAACCTACCAACCAGTAAGAATTCCGGCTCTCACAGACCTGTTAGTTTTTCTTTAAGAAGCCCTCCTGTTCTCCACTCATTACCTGTATTAACTGCACCTGTTTGAACTCGTTACCTGTATAAAAGACACCTGTCCACACACTCAATCAAACAGATTCCAACCTCTCCACAATGGCCAAGACCAGAGAGCTGTGTAAGGACATCAGGGATAAAATTGTAGACCTGCACAAGGCTGGGATGGGCTACAGGACAATAGGCAAGCAGCTTGGTGAGAAGGAAACAACTGTTGGCGCAATTATTAGAAAATGGAAGAAGTTCAAGATGACGGTCAATCACCCTCGGTCTGGGGCTCCATGCAAGATTTCACCTCGTGGGGCATCAATGATCATGAGGAAGGTGAGGGATCAGCCCAGAACTACACGGCAGGACCTGGTCAATGACCTGAAGAGAGCTGGGACCACAGTCTCAAAGAAAACCATTAGTAACAGACTACGCCGTCATGGATTAAAATCCTGCAGCGCACGCAAGGTCCCCCTGCTTAAGCCAGTGCATGTCCAGGCCCGTCTGAAGTTTGCCAATGACCATCTGGATGATCCAGAGGAGGAATGGGAGAAGGTCATGTGGTCTGATGAGACAAAAATAGAGCTTTTTGGTCTAACTCCACTCGCCGTGTTTGGAGGAAGAAGAAGTATGAGTACAACCCCAAGAACACCATCCCAACCGTGAAGCATGGAGGTGGAAACATCATTCTTTGGGGATGCTTTTCTGCAAAGGGGACAGGACGACTGCACCGTATTGAGGGGAGGATGGATGGGGCCATGTATCGCGAGATCTTGGCCAACAACCTCCTTCCCTCAGTAAGAGCATTGAAGATGGGTCGTGGCTGGGTCTTCCAGCATGACAACGACACGAAACACACAGCCATGGCAACTAAGGAGTGGCTCCGTAAGAAGCATCTCAAGGTCCTGGAGTGGCCTAGCCAGTCTCCAGACCTGAACCCAATAGAAAATCTTTGGAGGGAGCTGAAAGTCCGTATTGCCCAGCGACAGCCCCGAAACCTGAAGGATCTGGAGAAGATCTGTAGGGAGGAGTGGGCCAAAATCCCTGCTGCAGTGTGTGCAAACCTAGTCAAGAACTACAGGAAACGTATGATCTCTGTAATTGCAAACAAAGGTTTCTGTACCAAATATTAAGTTCTGCTTTTCTGATGTATCAAATACTTATGTCATGCAATAAAATGCAAATTAATTACTTAAAAATTATACAATGTGATTTTCTGGATTTTTGTTTTAGATTCCGTCTCTCACAGTTGAAGTATACCTATGATAACAATTACAGACCTCTACATGCTTTGTAAGTGGTAAAACCTGCAAAATCGGCAGTGTATCAAATACTTGTTCTCCCCACTGTATATATATATACACTACACTCAACACTAACTTTTTAAATAATAAGAGGCTGGAGATTTCTTCCCTGGTCCCCTGGCTTCTCAGATGGAGTGGAACATCTGTTGCGTGCGTGTGTGAATGTGTGAAGGCCTGGGACTCCTAACTCTCCAGAAACACTCCCCAGTCACTTAGTGAAGTCTCCAAGTCACTGAGCTCTGCACCACAATTAACCAGAGACACTGAGAGAGGAGAGAGGAGAGAAGGATTAGAAGAGACAGACAATCTGCTAGCACTCACTACAATCAGCGATGCTCAGAGCGCGTCTAACCCTGTTAACAGTGGGTCGCACTGACATAGGCCCTGAAGACTTGGTGTCAGGAGGACTGGGCTAGAGAAGTTGGTCAATCAAAACAAAGTCACATGTTTAGTCCTTTTTCTTGCACTTTAGAAAGTGAGCAACTCAAACTGTCCACTTTAGGTTTCCCAGGCAAGTTTAGGCTTGAACAGTGAACTAACCACTTTGGTTCTTTGGTTCAATACTACAGTTGCAGACAAGGCAGTTAAGCAGTTTGGTTAGTTAGTTGGTTGTTCGATTGTCTCTAGGGTGGTGGGATGGGATACGAAGGGAATGTAGAATCTTTTCAGAGTTTACACGCACACACACACACACACACACACACACACACACACACACACACACACACACACACACACACACACACACACACACACACACACACACACACACACACACACACACACACACACACACACACACACACACAGACAGACAGACAGACAGACAGACAGACAGACAGACAGACAGACAGACAGACAGACAGACAGACAGACAGACAGACAGACAGACACACACACACACACACCTCTCTTTGTCGATGGTCCAGTTTTAAGGATTAATCGTTGTGGGCAGGGCTGAAGCGCTGCAGCCCAGATTCCATCAGGGTTCTGCCATTCCCACAATGCGCTCTAGTACCGCCCTCTCCCATTGCCTGTAAATGCTGCAATGAGAGACTGGCTCAATCTGCCATTACGACTCCGCTTGAGCACCACCACAATGCAAACAAAGGCCAGGCATTATAGCAAATGGAATTTCCTTCCATTCTAGCAAAAGTGAAGGCAATGACAAGGCATTGTAACATAGTCACACAAGGAAGTTATAACCAAGGGAATAATGCAACAATCAAGTTTTTTCTCAGTGTATTCTTTTTAATGGTCCTTCTTGTGACAATTTAGGTCCTTATCAGAAAATGGACAGAAATAATAATAATATAGTTTAAAAACTCGTGGTTCTGTTACTTTTGACTAATTTGTAATTTGTATTTCACCGCCCTGAACTACATCGAGACCTATAATTTGTATTTTCAAAAATAAATAAAATACTAAATACTTTTCTATAAAAAATACAAATATAGCGTTTCACAATTTTGTGGCCCCCTCTCACCCTGCATTGGTATCAGAAGACTGCTGGCACTATGGTGTGATAAGAGTGTCTGCTAGATGACCAAAATGTGAATGTAAATGTAAATATGAACACTTGCAAAGCATGCTGGGTATTAGGGCTCTATTCAACCCACATTGCGGAAGTTCAGTTTTACAGCTTGATTGAAATTTATAGGCAATTTTCTCGCTTTAGTCGAAACTGCATTCACGGTAAACTCTTCATATGTTGGCTAAAAAGGAAATGACTTAAATATTTATTTAGCGGAATCTGTATCATCTTTACAGATTGAATGGAGTCCTTAATATAAAACAAAGCCAATAAGAACACCCAGTGTTTTTTGCAATTGTTCATTTTCACATTTACGTTTACATTTTGGACATTTAATAGACACTCTTATCCAGAGTGTCTTAAAGTCAGTGAATTCAACTAAGGTAGATAAACCACATATCACAGTCATAGCAAGTACAATAGAAAGTGTGTTACCGTTACTTGGAATGTTGTTTTAGTGAAGGCGTGTAAAATACCTCAATGTACCGGCATTTTATCAAACTACAATGCTTTGCAAAGGTATTTTGATACATTGGTCTTTAGAGTATCTTGCATTTGTAACAAGATACATAACAATAACCATTTTGCCCATCTCTGACGTGGACACAAAAATAGGGAATGTATGGAAAGAATAAAATAGCAGGGGTTCATTACCCAAACTTATTTGAGTTTAATTCATAATTAGAAAAACACATCTAGGAGGAAATTACAACGATGAGCATGAGGGCTTAATGGTATAGTGATAATTGGGATTCAAAGCCCCACTTCACTGATTCAATTCTCTCATTCTCTCAACGGCGTGTCGGAGATCTCTAATCTCAACGTCTGCATCCCAAATGGCACACTATTAGCATGCCATTTGGGATGAAACCAAAGCTTAATACGTTGGATATATCAGCGAGGGGTTGAGACCTCCCTACATGCATTGAGGCCTCCTTTACCATTAAAGTGTTTGATAACTCTCTCAGAAGATCAGAAACTCTGAAACTATCCAACTGGGAAACTCTGGAAGTTTGGGTGCTGCTTTCATGTCTCGGAAATGATCTGAAATAGGATATTCAAAATGTCCAAACACCAGGCACTTAGGCTTCAGATATAAAGTATTAGCGGGGGTTTTACCCCCAATTTTCCCCATTGTCAGTTCTTCTGATTTCAAAGGAGCACATGAATATTGCATGACACAGGGAGCCAGGATGGCTTCCACTAGACCATAGCTGTGCCCCAGTCGCTTCAGGAGCCTGTTCATTTTGCACCACACTGAGAGAAACAGGCTAATATACTGTCCCCAGTGCCATTGCTATGTTTAATTAATAACCAGACACTTAGAGAGCCAGCCGCAAGAGGGTTCTTCCTGTCACACTCCCAGAGGTAGGGTCCTAAATTAGTCATTACTGTAGTGTGTGCATGCACACGCACACGCGCACGCGCACACGCACACGCGCACACGCACACGCACACATGCCCATCCACGCATGCACACACACACCTCCCCCCAACACACACACACACACACCTCCCCCCAACACACACACACCTCCCCCCAACACACACACACACACACACCTCCCCCCAACACACACACACACACCTCCCCCCAGCACACACACCTTTGGCCCACCTCAGCAGTCTGTGTGTGTGTGCGTGTGTGTGTTTCTCTCTCTCGAGGAGCGAGGCGTACATCACAGGTCCGCTAATGGACTTTTAATGATACCTTCCTTCCTCTGCCTAATCACCTTTTTTAGAAGCCCCAGCCTTCCAGGGAGAACCCCCATCTTTGCATCATGCTGCAGCAGCATTCCAAACAGAACAGGGAATCATGTCAGTCGGAAGCTTCTTACGTTCTGATTAGCCATTTTATTCCATAAGGCTCCATTCCATCCTGCCCCACCATTTGGCCTTTGAGATTGTGTGTAATTATAATCCCTCCATGTAATTTACAATAACAAATCAGTGTAGAGATGAACATGTGTGCAGTAATGGTATCAGAGGGGGATAGATAGGACAGCTAAACCCATAGCTTCTATTGCAGTCTCCCCTTGATGCCAATTCATTAGTGGCCTGATTAAAGTAAATTTACTACAGTGTTTATTTAGCAAGAAGGATACTTTATTATTGCCTGTTAAGGAGCAGTTCGCTCTCTTTTTCTCTCTCACACACACACACAAACACACACATACATATGCACACACGCACACACACACACATCACTTTGTTTACAGTGCATTTAATCTGCACCCCAGGCCCATTAGCACAGGTATAAACTGTTACCATCGTTAACGTCATCAGCTTCTACAGTGTGTTGGGCTAAACACGTCATTCACTATGAGAGGAGGACTCTATGATGCTAACCAGTCTAAGTATATGAGGAGCACCATCACGCTGCGATCATACAATGTGCAGTGTGTGTTTGATTTACTGCTCCTCACAAGGAAAACAGCTTTAATCTGAACTAATGGAGGAGACTGAGTCGAGCAACAGCTGTGAGAGAATGGATGAATCTGAATTGAGGAGGAAGAGAGGGGGAGGAGGAGGAAGTGGAGGAGGAAAGTGCTGCTGTGCGTGCCTGAATAAAGTGAAGGAGAACGAGTGATGGAGAGAGAAGGATTTTTTTTCAGTGCAACATTTCTGGCGTTGATTCAGGTGTTAAATGAACTCTGTAAGTGTTACATTAATACTCATTGGTGTAAAATAACCACACTGTTGGTGTTTATAACCAGAGTTGAGTGTGAGAGTGTGATTGTGTTAGTTTTACTCTGTGGAGAGTAAAACGTTCACGTCAAAAACATGTCCATCATTATTATATTTCCCAGCATGCTCTACTACAGGTAGATTTGTTGATGAGTGTTTTGATTCATATTTTGCTACATAAAGATAAATAACGTACAGTTTTAACATTACATATGATTTTCAGAACAATTTTTTTCTGAACTAATCTAGTTACTGAAATGGTTGTTCCAGTTGAATGGTTTAGGTAGTCTCCTTATTCAATGTTAATGACCCTAACAGTCATTCTGAATGCAGTTTGTGGCCAAATTATGTTGAATATCCTAACTCTGGCAAGATTTCAATAGGAGTTATACATCAATTTGCAAGCCAGCATAATGTGACTTGCAAACCTGAGGTGGACTTTTAAGAAGGACTTTCAGGTAACTTGATTAAAAGAAAAAAAAGGCCTTACGAGACATGTATTGTCTTGAACAGTTACATTTTAATTATACTATTCACTTAACTGACTTGGTGAAGGCCACAGGACAGAAAATGAATGAATTCAACAACCATGTCATTAACAAATACAGTCACAGGTGGTTACTCACTTGAAAAGGCAAGGCACACTGGGAAATTATATTGAGACATGGCTTGATGGGGGCTTGGCTTTCAGTTAGTTATTTTTGGCCACCCCTGAGTAGAAGTGTTGTACCAGTTTAACTGGTCTATGGTTATGTTTCAGTGTGTCTGCTGCCTGTTCTGAAGTCTTACATAAGGGCATGTGACCCTAAACAGTTGCAAATAATGTTGTTACGTACGTAAATCAACAACAAGCGGCCTCTTAAAGAAATGCTAACCTCTTTGCGTAATGGTTAAAAATACTAAGTTAGGTGTTATTGCATAACAGCATTGGTGCAGACTATATACACTTCCTACTCTTAGAAATACTAAAGGAGGTGTTATTGCGTAACACTATAATTGTTAATTCCCTAACACTGTATAACAGCCTCAGCACTAGGCGTGGACCAATATACACATTGGCCTAGTGTTAAATTTAACATGGTCAGTGTTGAGTCAACCCTGGAGAATTTGCTGTGTGGAGTTGGAGAGTGCCTGCCGAAAGAAAGTGATGAAGAAGGAATGATAGAGAGAGAGGAAGTGGAGGACACCGCTTGGCTGAAGAAAGTGATGGCGACCAGACAAGCTTTACATAGGGGAAGACGGGACTGTCTTTGATTTGAGTTAACATGCTACAGCACAGACCTCTCTCTCTCTCAGTCTCTCTCTCTCTCTCAGTCTCTCTCTCTCTCTCTCTCTCTCTCTCTCTCTCTCTCTCTCTCTCTCTCTCTCTCTCTCTCTCTCTCTCTCTCTCTCTCTCTCTCTCTCTCTCTCCATCTGTATCGGTCTCTGTCTCTGTCTCTGTCTCTCTCTCTCTCTCTCTCTCTCTCTCTCTCTCTCTCTCTCTCTCTCTCTCTCTCTCTCTCTCTCTCTCTCTCTCTCTCTCTCTCTCTCTCTCTCTCTCTCCATCTGTCTCTCTTCCATCAACCAGGTGATCAATTCCATTGAGCTTGCGCTTCTGCTGAGTAAGGCGGGACAAGGCTGTGTGTGTGTGTGTGTGCATCCATGCGTGTATGTGTGTGTGTGTGTGTGTGTGCATGTGTGTCCATGCAACCTGATACACAGCCTCTCGGCCTCTCTCTCTCCGTCCCTCCCTTCATCTGACAAGGTAATTAGTTAGAATGAAATAACGTGTCCATTGTAGACAACAATTAACCGTTGCTTTCATCCCAGTCATTAGGAAGAGTGGAGGTTTTCTTTCATTCTGCTGTGTCTCTAATGATCCCACAGTCTTCCCACTCGCCCGCCTTAAGCCCAGTTAAAACGCCTCTCACACACACAGCCGACCACCAATGATGTGTTTTTGTCCTTTTGGGGAAGAAGAAAGGAGAGGGGCGGAGAGGGACATGGAAGTGGAAAAGAGAGGGGCGGAGAGGGACATGGAAGTGGAAAAGAGAGGGGCGGAGAGGGACATGGAAGTGGAAAAGAGAGGGGCGGAGAGGGACATGGAAGTGGAAAAGAGAGGGGCGGAGAGGGACATGGAAGTGGAAAAGAGAGGGGCGGAGAGGGACATGGAAGTGGAAAAGAGAGGGGCGGAGAGGGACATGGAAGTGGAAAAGAGAGGGGCGGAGAGGGACATGGAAGTGGAAAAGAGAGGGGCGGAGAGGGACATGGAAGTGGAAAAGAGAGTGAGGGAGACATACAAATCAGTTGTTAACTGGGACGTGTTTAAAAAAATATTAATAAATGTACCCCTTTTTCATGATATCCAATTAAGATCTTGTCTCATCGTTGCAACTCCCCAACGGACTCGGGAGAGGCGAAAATAGAGTCATGTGTCATCCGAAACATGACCCGCCAAACCGCGCCTCTTATCATCCGCCCGCTTAACCCGGAAGCCAGCTGCATCAATGTGTTGCAGGTGCCCAGCCCACCACAAGGAGTCACTAGAGCGTGATGAGCCACTCGGGAGGTCCGTGTGGTTTTTCTTATTTCGATTATCTGCAGTTAGATGGCTGGCAGGCCACAAACAGGGGCACTTTTCTTCTCTCCTCCTGCAAATCGCTGCTGCAGCACTACTCCCCTCTCTGTTGTCCGTATGTACAGGGCATCGCACAGACCTCTCTGTTGTCCGTATGTACAGGGCATCGCACAGACCTCTCTGTTGTCCGTATGTACAGGGCATCGCACAGACCTCTCTGTTGTCCTTATGTACAGGGCATCGCACAGACCTCTCTGTTGTCCGTATGTACAGGGCATCGCACAGACCTCTCTGTTGTCCGTATGTACAGGGCATCGCACAGACCTCTCTGTTGTCCGTATGTACAGGGCATCGCACAGACCTCTCTGTTGTCCGTATGTACAGGGCATCGCACAGACCTCTCTGTTGTCCGTATGTACAGGGCATCGCACAGACCTCTCTGTTGTCCGTATGTACAGGGCATCGCACAGACCTCTCTGTTGTCCGTATGTACAGGGCATCGCACAGACCTCTCTGTTGTCCGTATGTACAGGGCATCGCACAGACCTCGTGGGCCCCCTGCCTTGCGGCAGCAGCAGGTGTGTTACGCCAGTGGATGGAGTTGGTTGAAGGGTTGTTGATGCAGCCGCTTCTCTCTATGTCTTTCTTCCTCTCTCGGCTGCACGTATCAGCCAATCAGAACTAATATTGCTGGTGACGTAAATCAAGTGTTAATCAAATGTTATGCAGCTGTGGCAGCACTGTTGATGTTTTAACTAGGTAGCTAGCTACACATACTCGACCGGTAAGCGCATCATGTTTGGATACTGGGTGTGCGTAATGTCAGTATAGGCAAGGCTGGGAAACAGTCAGGCACGCTCCATACAGCACAGACCAACAGATGCAAACAATGGACAGGGTGGCGAACTCTACCACGTCACTTCCACTTGCAGGCAATGGGTTCAGAACAACAAAGTCAAAAACGTAATACAAAAAAATAATATATATATATATAGTATATCACTACCCAAAAGGGCACTTGGTGAGTGGGAGGGAAAAGGGGCATGTGGTGGGCACAGGTTGCCTCCTATCTGTGCACATGGCTGCGTATGTACCACCATGTACTGTACCCACATACACTGACCTCTCCTTTCACCCTCTACTTACCTCTTAGAATCCAAATGAACGTATGTTTGGGCTGATGGTTGTTGGGTTTAGTATGTTTGGGCTGATGGTTGTTGGGTTTAGTATGTTTGGGCTGATGGTTGTTGGGTTTAGTATGTTTGGGCTGATGGTTGTTGGGTTTGGTATGTTTGGGCTGATGGTTGTTGGGTTTAGTATGTTTGGGCTGATGGTTGTTGGGTTTAGTATGTTTGGGCTGATGGTTGTTGGGTTTAGTATGTTTGGGCTGATGGTTGTTGGGTTTAGTATGTTTGGGCTGATGGTTGTTGGGTTTAGTATGTTTGGGCTGATGGTTGTTGGGTTTAGTATGTTTGGGATAGTGGACAGAGGTAGCGTGTGTGTATAGGCTTTTCTCAATAGATTCTTATCAACTCCTGTCTCATGTCCACTCTCATGTCCACTCTCATGTCCTCTCTCATGTCCACTCTCATGTCCACTCTCATGTCCACTCTCATGTCCTCTCTCATGTCCTCTCTCATGTCCACTCTCATGTCCTCTCTCATGTCCTCTCTCATGTCCTCTCTCATGTCCTCTCTCATGTCCACTCTCATGTCCTCTCTCATGTCTACTCTCATGTCCTCTCTCATGTCCACTCTCATGTCCTCTCTCATGTCCTCTCTCATGTCCTCTCTCATGTCCTCTCTCATGTCCTCTCTCATGTCCACTCTCATGTCCACTCTCATGTCTACTCTCATGTCCTCTCTCATGTCCACTCTCATGTCCACTCTCATGTCCTCTCTCATGTCCTGTCTCATGTCCTCTTTCATGTCCTCTCTCATGTCCACTCTCATGTCCACTCTCATGTCCTCTCTCATGTCTACTCTCATGTCCTCTCTCATGTCCACTCTCATGTCCTCTCTCATGTCCTCTCTCATGTCCTCTCTCATGTCCACTCTCATGTCCTCTCTCATGTCCTCTCTCATGTCCTCTCTCATGTCCTCTCTCATGTCCACTCTCATGTCCTCTCTCATGTCCACGCTCATGTCCTCTCTCATGTCCTCTTTCGTGTCCTCTCTCGTGTCCTCTCTCGTGTCCTCTCTCGTGTCCTCTCTCGTGTCCACTCTCGTGTGCTCTCTCGTGTCCTCTCTCGTGTCCTCTCTCGTGTCCTCTCTCGTGTCCTCTCTCGTGTCCTCTCTCTAAAAGGTCTGAAGGCAGTCGAGGAGAAGTAGCACTGAGAGGGAACGTGGATGAAAATGTGCTTGTATGAAATGAGACTCTCCTTCTCCACTCACGTGTCATCAGGCAATGGACGTTTACAGGGGGTGGAGATAATACGGTGTGAGGTGTGGTGGAGCACGGTGAGATGGTGACCTTGCCAGTGCTCTGCTGGCACTACCTCAGATTAGATGCCATGTTTATTTATTTATTGAAATCAACTACTTGATTCAAGGTCTTGTTACGAGGAGACCAAGGCTGTGGCTGTATTTCCATAAGACTGGGGAGAAAAGGGTGGGGAGAAGGGAGAGGGGAGGTAGAGACTGGGGAGAAGAGGTTGGAGAGAAGAGGGGAGGGGAGTTGGAGACTGGGGAGAAGAGGTTGGAGAGAAGAGGGGAGGGGAGTTGGAGACTGCTCCTGCTGCCATTAGAATTGGGATCAGATAACGGCCTAGAGGATCCAGCCGGCAACCGCCCGGTGACCAGGCGAGATGATGACCAGTATGACAGCTAATTACGACCATCGTATTCATCACCCCAGATAATAAACAAATGTATGGTTTATCATTAGCCTTGATGGGCTATTCCCTCCATTCCTCCACTCCTCCACTCCTCATTTCCCATTCCATCTCTCTCTTTTTTTTAATTGGGAAAGGGTTCTTGTGGCCTCTAAAAATAGGTTCATATAGCTTTTTATCAGGAGGGAACACAGAGAGAGGCAGTAGAAAGAAAACAAGATGATGACTGTCATTAAGACCACTGGTGCGTGCTGAGAGCTTTGCTATAGTATGCAGATTTACACACCAATGCTCATTAACGCTACAGCTCACATTACATTGCCTTTCTAGCCATAGCCGTGACGCAAAACAATAAGTGTACTTTTTATTAAGAGAGAGAGGGAAGGAAACATAACATTTAAAAGTGAATGGCTTTTTTATTAATCTCATTGTTAGTAGATGAAAGGAGTTTGTTAATTCAGGGGGATGAGTGTTTGACCTTTGCAGTCTAGTTTTAGCAGTGTTCGAGGTGTATGGTGCTGTGTGCTTTTTATTAGGTTTGGGTTCACTGTGTAACGGAGCGTGCCAATGCTGCAACCAACCGGTCGAAACTCCTGCCAAATGTGACATGTTCTAATGATTTTCTCTTCTCTCTCTTTCTCTCTCCTGTCTCTTTCTCCCCTCTACCCTTTTCTCATACTCTTCCCCTCCCTCTCTCTCTCTCTCTCTCTCTCTCTCTCTCTCTCTCTCTCTCTCTCTCTCTCTCTCTCTCTCTCTCTCTCTCTCTCTCTCTCTCTCTCTCTCTCTCTCTCTCTCTCTCTCTCTCTCTCCTGTCTCTTCCTCCCCTCTCTCTCTCTCTCTCTCTCTCTCTCTCTCTCTCTCTCTCTCTCCTGTCTCTTTCTCCCCTCTACCCTTTTTAATGCCCTTACTCCCCCCTCTCTCTCTCTCGCTCTCTCTCTCTCTCTCTCGCTCTCTTTCTCTCTCCTGTCTCTTTCTCCCCTCTACCCTTTTCTCATACTCTTCCCCTCTCTCTCTCTCTCTCTCTCTCTCTCTCTCTCTCTCTCTCTCTCTCTCTCTCTCTCTCTCTCTCTCTCTCTCTCTCTCTCTCTCTCTCTCTCTCCTGTCTCTTCCTCCCCTCTCTCTCTCGCTCTCTGTCTCATGTCTCTTTCTCCCCTCTAACCTTTTAATGCCCTTACTCCCCCCCCCCCCCCTCTCTCTCTCTCTCTCTCTCTCTCTCTCTCTCTCTCTCTCTCTCTCTCTCTCTCTCTCTCTCTCTCTCTCTCTCTCTCTTTCACTCTCCTGTCTCTTTCTCCCATCTACTCTTTTCTCATACTCTTCCTCCCCCCTCTCTCTCTCTCTCTCTCTCTCTCTCTCTCTCTTTCACTCTCCTGTCTCTTTCTCCCATCTACTCTTTTCTCATACTCTTCCTCCCCCCTCTCTCTCTCTCTGCAGCAATTTGGGAAGATTTTAGACGTGGAAATAATTTTTAACGAGCGAGGTTCCAAGGTAAGTGTGCCATAACTAGTGTCACTTAATTTCTCTCTCTCTCTCCCTCTCTCGCTCTCTCTCCTTCTCTTCATCCCTCTCTCCCCAGGTCCCTACCTCCTCAGTGTAATAATTACTTGGCTTTTCTTTGGCTCCTCTGCCTTCAGGCAACGTTCCCTATTGTACTCTCCTGCCATACATTGTGACATACAGTACCACGCTGCCATTTAGCTCAGTACTGACACTTGCCTCGTTTCCATACATACAGCTTGTCCAGTAAGCTTCATGCTGACAGTGTTAATCCTGACTTACTGAGCAGTATGAATCTCCCAACTCCCCTCCTTACCACTCCATGGTACAGTAATACTCACTTCTCAAACAAGATTTGTCAGAAAGTACATTTAGACAGGTCTTTTTCTTTCTTTCTTTTTTACACATTTGCAAACCTAAAAAAAAATGTGTCTGTATTTTCTGCACCATCTATGTAGAAGGATAATTACGAAACACCCTTTTCCCCAAAGGAACCGGAAAACAATTCCTGATTATTTATCTAATTCCAGAAGAAGTATCTAAGATATCCATGGCAAACACAGGTTGTGTTATTCCACTACCCACAATCCTTTCCTTCTGCTCACCATGAAATTAACACAGCTTAGCATGAATAAACATTCTATTTCCATAAGAAGCTCTCTCAATTTGCATTCAATATGTTTTCACTCTTTGAAGAATGCCCACTCCTCTCTCGCTCTCTTCGTGTAAGCTAATTACTTGTGCATGATAAAAATAAAAACAAACAGTAGACTCAGAGAGAGGGCGAACTTGCAGCATGCACAAAATGTGAAAATGATTAATTTTACCATCAAATCCCACTTTCAATGTATTAGTTGTGTGTTATTTGCATCAGGCAGTATAGGCTGGGATCCCCTATACAGGACCACGCCGCAGTGGGAAGCGCCCGGTTCACACACATTATCTACCAAGGCAATTAATTACAGGGCCCTACCAGCACAGGATGTACAGGGTGTATAGGCTATGTCCCAAATGACACCCTATTTCTCTAGTGCTATGGGTACTGGTCAAAAGTAGTGCACTAAATAGGTATTAAGGTGCTATTTGGGATATAGACATAGGCTAAAAGGACTTGGAGGGCTGGGGGCTTGTCTTGTCCAACATGCTGTTCACCAGCCATATCTAATGGCTCTCATACCCAGACCCAGTTAACTCTCCTAGCTCCCACCATAACTCCCCGCTGCAATGTGTGTGTCCTGCACATGGGCTGCACCGTCAGGCCTAGGGCTCTCATGGCCCCCTTACTGAGCTGGGCCTCCTGAGTGAGCTTCAGGATCAGGCCTACACAGCAAATTCTCCAGTGTAATTTTTTTTTTTTTTACAAAATAACACTGAGAGTGTTAAATCAACACAGTGTTAAATCAACTTACTACTTAGTGTAAAGCCTTATTGAAATATTTCCCAGAGTGCCTTGCCTTTCGAGTAAATTGTAAAAAAAATAAAAAATAATAATAATTTTAAAAAAGCCACCATAATTTGACTTGCAGACCCGATGTGGCCTGTAAACCATGACTTTCAAGCAATTGTATTACGCTCAAATAAACATGGGTTTAGATTTGTTCCTAAAGGTGAACAAACACTTGGCGCTGTAGTGGTACCCTGTAAGGTCATCCTTTGTACATATAGCAATAGGTACTTAATTGAACCCCAGTTCATACCTCAGGCCTGCAAGTAGGGGTTGCAAAATTCAGAGATTTTCCATAAATGCTGGTTCCATTTCCAGGAAACATCCAACCAGGAGTTCTGCAAAATCTGGGAATGTTGAATTTAACAACCCATTATGCTGATTTATAAAGTGATGTGTAACTCCTATTGGAATCCAGCCAGAGTTATGCTATCCAACAGTTGGAATTTGTATTCGGCTACAATCTGCATTCAGAATGAATGTCAGGGTTAGGAACATTGTGCGGAGACTAGCTAAGGCATTTACACTGGAACAAACATTTCAGTAACGAGTGCAAAAAAATCTAACTAACTGATTGGATTAGTTTAGAAAAATGTATGTTATTTATCTTTGTGCAGCATAAGGTTAATCAATTAATGTACACGCACAAACATATATATCAAAACAAACTCATTTTTAAAAATTTTACGCGCAATAGAGCATGCAGGGAAATATGATAATGTTGGGTGTGGTTTTGTGTATGAGTTTCAGGCCCGTGTATTAGGGTAAAACTAGTTTCTCAAAATAAGACATTGTGAAATCCGTATGATATTGTGTCAAATAAGTCTGTTTTTTTATGATAACATATTTGCTAGTGATGGGAAAATTAAGCTTCCTGAAGCATTGAGTATTTCCAGCCAATTGTGTTGAAAAAAGGCTAATTACGCGAGGCTTTGATCAACACGTTGTACAGTAGTGACACATGCTGGTCAAAATAACTTAGAACAGCCAAATTATTATAGATGACGTCGCACATGCTATGCAGGGTAGCTTTTTTGTCTTTTACCGAAACCAATACCAAACCAATCAGGTGGTTGTTTGACAAAACATTGATCATGTGCTTCTGATAAAGTGATACAAGCATCGGCACACTGCTTCGAACTACCTATTCAGCTGCTTCGGAGTACCTATTCAGCTGCTTCGGAGTACCTATTCAGCTGCTTCGAAGTACCTATTCAGCTGCTTCGAAGTACCTATTCAGCTGCTTCGAAGTACCTATTCAGCTGCTTCGGAGCTGAATGCAACAATCATGTCTCTGTTCATAGCTGCTGAAAAAAATCATATAAATAACAAATATTAATATATATTTTTTAATTCTCTCAAAAGTTGTGAACTTGGCCTTTACTAGTCCTGTATTAGCAGGGACCGATATAACCAGCAGTAGCACAGACAAACACTTTTTCAGCCCCCACAAAAAAAGAAGAAAATATCTGCACCCAAAAACTACTTCCCGCGAAGGCTATCTCTCTGTTGCTAAGAAATACAGTCATGGGTGGTAACTCTACAATTTACTTGAACTCTGGGAAATATTTGAATAAAACTTTACGCTAAGCCTTGTTAATTTAACACTGTTCCAATGTCTGTATGGGTCCAGAGACTCAACACTTTCAATGTAAAATTATAACATTTTTACATTGCAGAATGTACACTAGAGAATTTGCTGTGTAGTATTCTCAAGGCTCCCTGAGTGAGCTGGGCCTCCTGTACAAGCTGTGTGAGGCCCAGTGTGTAGCACCTGTCCCCTCTCCCATAGCGCCACACTGTGTGTGTGTGTGTGTGTGTGTGTGTGTGTGTGTGTGTGTGTGTGTGTGTGTGTGTGTGTGTGTGTGTGTGTGTGTGTGTGTGTGTGTGTGTGTGTGTGTGTGTGTGTGTGTGTGTGTGTGTGTGTGTGTGTGTGTGTGTGTGTGTGTGTGTGTGTGTGTCAGCAGGCTTTCGCTCCCTCCACTAATTCAATTACAGTATGTCTAACTGATCCTTAACAAAATGTTTTGTTGTAATGTACTGTCAGAAACCTCTGGAATAAAGATCTCTCTCACACTAACACACACATACACACAAGACTGTTTATAAGTGAATGTGCATCACCTGGTAAACAAACGTGTGTACGCACACATACACACACATATAGTTGTGTTGGGAGCTGGAGTGTATCAGGTTGTGTTTCTGAATGCTGTGTTAGTTATTTTTCATGCTTCTCCTCTTCAGCACAACTCTGACTGTGTGTTTCTCAAGATTCACTAACCTGCTCACATATCTCTCTTCTGCTGAATACCTCCCTTTCTCTTCCTGATACTTACCTTGTACCATGTGTTATTTCTTCTTCCTTTTCTCTCTCTTATATCATCCTGCTTATTTCCCTCTTCTTCCGCTCTCTCTTTCCCTCTCTCTATCTCCCCACTCTCTCCTTTTTCTCTCCGTTCCTGGTGATCTCAGGGTTTTGGGTTTGTAACATTTGAAACGAGTGCAGATGCGGACCGTGCGCGGGAGAAACTAAATGGTACAATCGTAGAGGGACGCAAAATAGAGGTGCCTTCTTTTCCCTCTACTCACCCCTTCCTTCCTCCCTCCCCCGTTCTCTCTCTCCCTCTGCCTGACGGTGCCTGCCTACCACCCCCTCTTCTCTCCTCCTCCACCATCCTTCTCTCCCTCTGCCTGACGGTGCTTGCCTACCACCCCTTCTTCTCTCCTCCTCCACCATCCTTCTCTCCCTCTGCCTGCTGCACCTTGATCGCTGCATGCTGAATGCTGAACTCTGAGCCGTAAGTGTGCGTGTGTCTGCGCACGTGTGTGCGTCTTTACATGTGTCTTCTGCATGCATGTGTGTGTGTGTGTGTGTTTACCAGGGGCATGTGTATTAGATCAGAATGTGTTTGATACTGAAGGAGCAGAGCAGAACACTCAGATCCCCACAAACTTGAGGTTGATGTATGCGCCAGTTTGAAGTCCTCGCTCTTGCTGTTCTCAATACACGTACACATGCTCTCTCTCCATCTCCGGCTCATGTTTAAATTAACTCAATCGCTGGGTATCAAAGTGCTGCCAACGTTGCTTTAAATCCCACTTGTTTATCCAAAACACCCCCGCTTATATTACACACCCCAGGGCAAAAAATATAGACGTTATTTCTCTCTCTCTCGCTCGTTCTTTCGCTCGCTCTTTCGCTCTCTCTCTCACTTACTTACCTAGTCTCTATATATATCTCTCTTTCTCTCCCCCTCTCTCAGCATGTTTTTTCACGTCCGTCGTCCTTCCGCCCCCATTAAGATAATCTATGTAATGTATAAACAATACCTGGGCCCATACATCACATCAGACACGGGCTACGGTAACGTTAGCATAGCCTAGCGTAGCCTCAAGGTAAATGACCTCTGCTGGCCCATTGGAAATGAAAGCCATTAGCACTAATTAGCAGCCAAGGGAAACGCTAACAAGGCAAGCTAGGAAAACATGCTAAACTCAACTCGATGCTGCCAGGGACAGGGCGAGAGGGTGAGCTGTTTTTCCCTCAGCAACCTCAGAGAGAGAGAGAAAAAAACGAACTTTAACATTTCTGTTTAGAATGAGAGGCCCCTAAGTGATTGATAGAGATGTTTGCAGAAAATGGATACTGGTTCCTTTAGAAGAAGACTAAAGCTCAGACATCTAAGAGGATTTTAACTTAGGTTTTTGGTTCATATGATGCTGGTGATATATTATTCTAACCATGTCTTGCTGCATGGTTTGCTAACCAGGCTTGTAACTATATTATGAGCCTGCAAGAATGATGCTCTGATGTGCAGTTGGGGGGGGGGGGGTTGTGTGTGTGTGTGTGTGTGTGTGTGTGTGTGTGTGTGTGTGTGTGTGTGTGTGTGTGTGTGTGTGTGTGTGTGTGTGTGTGTGTGTGTGTGTGTGTGTGTGTGTGTGTGTGTGTGTGTGTGTGTGTGTGTGTGTGTGTGTGTGTGTGTGTGTGTGTGTGTGTTTTGTTTCATTAGTCCATTGTTGATATAGTCCCAAAATGTTTTGCTTGTCAGAAATCAAGTTTTCAAGATATGTAACTTTCAAAATACAAAAATCATCCCCATATGATTCATTTTGGAAAACATTTTGGGGCTATGTCAACAATGGACTAATGAAACAAATACCAAAAGATATTGGGTGGAATTTTCCTTTAAGGTAAAAAGTGTGAGTGTCATATCTGAGTGATGATTCTAGGGGGGTTAACACCAGTGGGATATAAATTGACTCCACATGTGGTGAATAAATTAAGTGTTATTTTAATCACAGCGGATTCAACACTGCTTGGTGTTGTTGTTACTCAATTAAGTTCATTTCACAAACAAACTGTGACTTGCAGGTCTACTGTTACCCATGAGACAGTACATTCCAACCCTCATTTATGGTCAGAAAATGCTTAAAAACATTCACTTAGACAATCACTTGGTGAAGGCTTCTAAAATTGAAGTTTCTGAATTCAACCATTTCTTTATCACTAACAAATACAGTCATGGTTGGGTATCACTCACATTCACTTGAAAGGCATGCTGGGAAATATGGTTATACAACCTGAAACGCTAAAAGAACACCCTCCCCTAAAAAATACTCTAACACTACATGTGTTTTTCCCTAACACTGAGAAAGTGTAACAGCATCAACTCTAATAAAGTGTTAATTGAAGTCGGAATTTGCAACACCCATGGTGTTAGGGACTAACACTCTAGTGATGCTAGTTTGTGAACACCTTGAAAAGTGTTAGTTTAACAGTATTTCGGTGGGTCACATATAATTTCCAATAAACTATTACATTTAACACTGTGGGTGTTAAAATTCTGATCTCAAATTTGCTGTGTGTGTGTGTGTGTGTGTGTGTGTGTGTGTGTGTGTGTGTGTGTGTGTGTGTGTGTGTGTGTGTGTGTGTGTGTGTGTGTGTGTGTGTGTGTGTGTGTGTGTTCTCTAACTGTCTAATCTCTATTGCTGAACACAGGTCAACAACGCAACAGCAAGAGTAATGACAAACAAAAAGGTGTCAAACCCTTACACAAACGGTAAGCTGGTCCCTTATCCTCCTCTTTCTTCCTCTCCTTCTCACACATCCCCTTCATCCTTCCCTCCTCTTCCTTTACCTCCTCCCTACTTCCTCCTACCCACTTCTTCTTTTCTCCACCTCCTCCGTCCTTTCCTCCTTCCATCTCAATACCACAGACAGACAGACATTGGTGCTTTATACAGACAGATTAGACAGATCAGAGGCTATATTTACTATATTTACTAAACTGATGATGTAATACGTATTCAGTGACCCAGACTCTATGATGACTAAACCATGATCAGGGCCATGACTGCAGCAACTCAGGTTGTTAATTATTATAATACTTTTTTAAAGAAGGCTATTTGGTTGTTTTGGTGATTTGATTTTGATTTTAATTCCGCAAGACGTTCTTCATTTGAAATCATTTCTGGAGGGTTTTTGGAAACTTTGCCTCTGCTGATTCCATCTGGCCTTAAGCATGACTTGCCTCTCAGCTAGGAGATGATACAGGGACCATCTCTTAAAATCTCCTAATATAATAAGAACAAAGAGGGAAAGGGGAATTGGTTCGACCATAAGGAGAGAAGGAGGAGATAGAGTGTTGGGAGGGGGAGAAAAGTGAATTTGGTGAGGAGGAGTGAGTGGATGAGTGGATGGAGCAAATAAAAAGTCAGGGCTCATTCTGAAAGGGTTTTAAGGTTTGTCTCGCTCTCTCTCTCTGACACTCATTCATGTTGATGGGAGAGAGAGCAACAAGATCTCATAGTTTCCCTTTGAAATTCAACGTATTATGGATGAACGTATTTTTGACGCAATAATTCCACATGGTTACAGGGTTAATTCCACGTGGTTACAGAGTTAAAACAGGCACAACTCAAAGGGTTAAGTTTAGATATTCATTTGGAGTGGTTAAGGTTAGGGTTATGGTTTGGGGACGGCTTAAAATTAAATAATACACAACGAGGCACTATTACCATCAGATATCGTCAAGTATTCTCGCGACTTGCTAGCACGTTGGGAACTGTGGAGGTGTAGTGGTCTAAGCAGTGTATTCTGACTTTGTGCATCATGATTTCGTGCCCAGTGGTGGGCAATTTCTTTTTTTTCCTTTTTTTTTTGTCAGCGCCGAAGAAGGCATATATCGACGTTCTCAGGACCTTTACAAACGTCTGAAATAGCAGTCTAATTTTTGTGATCAGCCTGAGAGAGAGAGAGAAATCGAGAGAGAGAGAGAGAGAGAGAGAGGGGAAGTTAGAGATGGAGGAGAGAGACGAGGCCAGGAATGAATCAGCCAGACATGTCAGCACTCCTCTCATCCTCCACCCACTCCTACATCCCTCCATTGTAGGAGGGTTAGAGTGGTGCAGACAGAGAGAATGAGGCCTGAACGGCTCGCCATCCGTCACTGTCACTGGACCACACCACCACACTTCTCTTCTCCTCTGGCTCTCCACTTGTCTTTTATTATCCCTCACTCCTCCCACCACCGCACCATGCTACACAGAAAGAGAGAACCATGCTACACAGAAGGAGAGCACCATGCTACACAGAAGGAGAGTGTCTGCTAAATAAAAAAAAGATATGTTTTGTGATGCTAAGCTAACGTCAGTCTAAGTGAATGGGATGCTAAGCTAACGTCAGTCTAAGTGAATGGGATGCTAAGCTACTGTTAGTCTAAGTGAATAGGATGCTAAGCTAACGTTAGTCTACCGCTCCCTGTGTGTTTTCTATAGGCTGGAAGCTGAACCCCATGGTGGGAGCTGTCTATGGTCCTGAATTGTATGCAGGTAAAACTCCACTCGTGCAAACACTACACTACAATACAACACATTACTATCAGAGTACAACTATACTTGGCCCTAAAGACTATCTGGCGAACAGACTATACACAATATCAGACTCACACAAAGTCTACATGATAGGCCTACAGACTATACAGGCTCCAAACTAGAGCCCAAAATCTGCAGATCTCTCTCTCGCTGTCGCTCTCCTTCCTCTCTCTCTCTCTCTCTCTCTCTCTCTCTCTCTCTCTCTCCTCTCTCTTTCTCTCTCTAGTTTTCTCTCTCTCTCTCTTTCTTTCTTCTTTCTCTTTCTCGCCGTCTCTCTTTTTCTCTCTCATTCTGTTGCTGTTGAGTTGATCATGTGATCATGCAGGTATGTGTGGGGTTTTGTGTATTCATGCATTAATGAGTTCATGAGTATATGCATAAACCTGTGTGTGTGTGTGTGTGTGTGTGTGTGTGTGTGTGTGTGTGTGTGTGTGTGTGTGTGTGTGTGTGTGTGTGTGTGTGTGTGTGTGTGTGTGTGTGTGTGTGTGTGTGTGTGTGTGTGTGTGTTTGTCGAAGAGTCTGCTTTCATTTAGAGGAAGTGCTGAGACTGCCTGGTGTCTTTAACTGCGCTCCTTTCTGCTCATTAGACTGAAATCTGTTCATTCCAAGACAGCTTTACTGCCAAGCTCTAAATAACAGCCCTGACACAGAGAAGCCATCTATCTCTTTTATTTCTTCTCTCTTTCCTCTCCTCCTTTCTCCTCCGCTCTCCTCCCCTCTGCTCCGCTCTTCTCCCCTTTCCTCCCCTCCCTCCGCTCTCCTTCCCTCTCCTCCCATCCTCTGCTCTCCTCCCCTCTCTTCTCCTCTCCTCTGCTCTCCTCCCCTCTCCTACCTTCTCCTCCCCTCTCGTCCCTCTGCTCTCCTTTCCTCCCCTCTCCTCCCGTCCTCTGCTCTCCTCTCCTCCCCTCCCCTCCCTCCGCTCTCCTTTCCTCTCCTTTCCTGCCGTCCTCTGCCCCCATCCCCTCTCCTCTCCTGTCCTCCTCTCTCCTCTCCCCCGCTCTCCTCCCCTCTCCTCTCCTCCGCTCTCCTCCCCCACCTCTAACCTACCTCTCAGTCAAACCCCACCCTTTAACTCAGAGCAACCCCAACTCCACTGATTCTCAACCCTAACCCCTAGATGTATGCACGTGAACGTGTGTACGTAGGTACGCACACACACACACACACACACACACACACACACACACACACACACACACACACACACACACACACACACACACACACACACACACACACACACACACACACACACACACACACACACACACACACACAGTAGGCCACCTTTTCTGTGTGTGTGGCTGGGGCGACCGGCTGGCTGTCTGATTGATAGCATGTTAATGTCTCGAGTCATCTTAAACATGCCAGTAAAGTTTGCCAAGCCTAAACGATACCATATGCCTCTGCAAGTCCCATGTGGCATCCATGGTGGAGGAGTGCGTTTATGTGTGTGCGTGCGTCCACCATTCCTACCTGAAGATGCAGGGAGAATACCACAGGAAAATATATCCCAGCTTTACTTACAAAACAACCTATAGTACCTCCCTCACTTCTCCCATCCCTCCTCCCCTCCTTCTCTCCACTGGTCTTCTTTCTCCCTCCTTTCCTTTCCTCTCCCCTCTAAATATGAAAAATGAAAAAATCCTGTAGCGGAAGTGTTGGGTCTGGATTTCTTCTGGAATAATTATAGCTGCATTTAATCTACTTTAGGCGGGAATAGAGCGGGATGTAACGGCCATTAATCACTCTTTATCAGTGTGGCGTTCCGAGCGTGGATCAGCGGAATTGGGGCCCATAAATCGTGTGTGTGTGACACAACACTCCGTCTCCATTCCTGCAGTCGGCTACAGGTTTATTGTGTTCAAATCCCATTCAGAAAGAATGACGGATGAGAGGAGAGAGAGGAGAGAGTAGAGCAAGAGAGAGGGGGGAAAGGGGGGGTGAGAGAGAAGGGAAAGAGGAGAGGGAGAGAGAGGAGAGAGGAGAGGGAGAGAGAGAGAGAGAGAGAGAGAGAGAGAGGAGAGAGAGGAGAGAGAGAGGGAGAGGGAGAGAGAGAGAGAGAGAGAGAGAGAGAGAGAGAGAGAGAGAGAGAGAGAGAGAGAGAGAGAGAGAGAGAGAGAGAGAGAGAGAGAGAGAGAGAGAGAGAGAGAGAGAGAGAGAGAGAGAGAGAGAGAGAGACTTTTTTTTGACTTTTTGTCTTTCTTTATTGAAACATTCTCATTTCATTTAAAACTCACCCCCCCCTAAAATAAAAAAACAAAAATATATCCTGTACTGCATACATGTACCATACTCACCTTTCCATCTACCACATGATACAAACCACCATCACCATACACAAAAACAATATCCTCTCCTACAACCGTATATCCAAAACATCTTCCCCAGCAATACAGACAGCCCCCCCAACACACCATATCTCCTCAAACATCTCCACACATTTGATCAGTTTATAGAACTCAAACTCAACCCTAAGGCGCGCAGAGACCATCCCATTAAACAGTAGTAAAGGGTCTGTTATCCCCCCACCTTTGACCCTGTTTCTCCTTGTTAGCCAAATAGCTAATTTTGCCTGAGCAAACAGAAAATTCAACAAAACACATTTTTCTTTCTCCTTACTCGAATACCTGTATCCCATTATAAACATCCCAACAGCAAAAACCACCCCCAACCTGTCACACAGACATTCCAACAGAGACATTAATGGCATTAACCTGGTGCACACAGAAAACACATGAATCACAGTTTCATTCATTTGACAGAAAGGACACCCCTGCCCAATTCCCGGATCAACCCGTGCCAACCAGCTGTTAGTGGCCAGGGCTCCATGAAGAACCCTCCACTGGAGGTCCCCTGACCTCTTTGGTACTGGGGGTTTGTAGAGCGCCCTCCATCTAAAACCCACCATACTCTCCGCCCCACATACCCCCTGCCACTGATGTGCCTTCACTCCTGTTAGGCTTCTAATGTTCCTAACCTTAACGCAGAGGTTGTAGAGGGCTTTACCTCCCACCCCCTCAAACTCCCCCAGGCTCGGAGTGTTAAAATCTAACAAGTCCTCCAGACCCCCTTGCCAGTCTCCAGTCTCTGCCGTCACCTGCAGTGGCGGAAACATTGGTGGCCCCTCTCCCTTTGGCCTCTCAAACACCCCCCTTACCGGCTCAGACAGTGCCTCCTGGACCTCCTCCAGGAATCTCTCCAGCAGCCTAAGAGACGTTATTCCTGTTTGTTGCGCCAAGACCTCCGGGGTTTTCCACCCCTCCTCTCCCAGCAGTCTCAGGTCACCTAGCTTTTGTAAACCCCCTGCCATCAGTTGCCTCTGCAGGGTGGCCGACTGAACCGATCTCAAAGGGATGGCTGGGTTATGGAAAATAGGCTCCTCCCACACCCACTGCCCAGGCTCCACACCCCCTTCTCGTGTGGGCCTTAGCAGCTGCCAGGCCCTCAGCACCGCAGAGTAAAACTCTGAGAGACCTGCTGTACTCAGCCTCTCCAGCTTCATGAGGAACAGCTGCCGGTCCAACCCTAATCCGCCAGCTCTCCTCAGCAGCGCGCATGCTGGTTCCCTCCAGCCAACATCAGTATGGTACAGCAGTCTCTGTACCGCCTTTAGCCGGAAAGCAGCCATCCTGCTCTCCAGTTCCACCAGGCCCTGTCCTCCTTCGTGGACGGTCATGTACAACACTGCTGCCTTCAGCCAGTGATGGCCCGACCAAAAGAAGTCCACCAGCTTGCGTTGCAGGTCTGCAAGCAGACCGGCGGGGGGGTTGAGGACAGCCAGTTTATGCCACAAGGAAGATGCCACCAGGTTGTTGATTATCAGCACCCTCCCTCTATATGACACTTGGGACAGGAGCCACCTCCACCTGGCCAGTCTTGACACCACTGCCTGTGACAGCCCCTCCCAGTTCTTGCTGACCCACCTCTCCGAGCCCAGGTACACCCCCAACACTTTAAGCCCTTCACAACCCCACTGCAAACCCCCTGGAAGCAGAGGAGGAGCCCTATCCCCCCATGCCCCACATAACAGAGCTTTGCTCTTTCCCCAGTTTACCTTAGCTGATGAAGCTCCCTCGTACACCTTCAGACTGGTCTCTAGTTCCTGCATATCTTGCCCATCCCTGACCATCACAGAAACATCATCTGCATATGCTGAGACTGCTATTCCTGTCACCACACCCATGCCTGTCCAGCACACTCCCCGCAGTCTCCTGCGTAGCAGTCCTAAAAAAGGCTCAATGGCTAGTGTGTACAGCTGCCCAGATAGAGGGCATCCTTGTCTAATGCCCCGTCTCACCCAGACAGGCCTACTGAGCGCCCCTCCCACCTTAACCATACATGACGCCCCAGCATACAACAGCTTCACACAGTTCACAAAGCTCTTCCCAAACCCAAACACAGACATCACATTAAACAGATACTCATGATCCACTCTATCAAAAGCCTTCTCTTGATCTAAAGAGACCAGTCCAAAGTTCACATTAGAACCTCTCGACAAGTCCAACATGTCCCTAATCAAGAACAAGTTGTCCGTGATTGAGCGTCCCGGTACACAATATGTCTGGTCCTTGTGTATTATAGAGTCCAGATGGGACTTCAGTCTGTTAGAGAGGACCTTGGCAAATATCTTATAGTCCGCACAGAGTAATGCCACAGGCCTCCAGTTCTTAAGTTCACACAAGTCCCCTTTTTTGGGCAGGAGAGTCAGTGCCGCCCGACGGCAGCTCATCGGCAACTCTCCTACCTCGACGCATTCACGCAACACGCAAAAGAAATCCTGTCCAATAGTTCCCCAGAATTTTTTGTAAAACTCCACTGGAAGTCCATCGACCCCGGGTGCACGACCGGGGGACATCTGGGTTACGGCCTCTGCCAGCTCATGTGACAACAGAGGAATGTCCATTTCATCCCTCTGTGCCCGAGAGAGCTTAGGGAGTCCTGCGAACAAGACCTGAGCACACATAGGATCACACATTTCTGCCCTATACAATTCAGTATAAAACTCCACAGTCCGCTCCCGCATCTCCCCCACCACAGAGGTCACCCGCCCATCAGACAGCCGTAGACAATGCATACCCTTGGCTTCACTGCTCTGTCTTTCCAAACCAAAGAAGAAGGAGCTGGGAGCATCCATCTCCTTTAGCATGGAGAACCTAGCTCTTACAAGTGCTCCCTTTGCTTTAACCTGGAAAAAACTACCCAGGTCTCTACGTAATTCGGCTAAGTTAGCCTGGAGGCCTACATTGCCTTGCCCCACCATCTCTACCTCCATCTCACTAATACACCGCTCTAGTTCCCCCAATACTCTCCTAGCCTCTGAGGATGAGAGAGCTGTGTACTGTTGACAGAAAAGCCGAATTTGCACTTTCCCCACATCCCACCATTGACTCAGAGACTCATACTCCTCTCTTCGCTGCCCCCATCTTTCCCAAAAAGTCTGGAAACCTGAGCAAAAAGTGGCATCTTGTAAGAGCTTTACATTGAACTTCCAATAAGATGCCTGCCGGGGCCCTGGTGAAATAGACAGCCGAGCCATGGTTATGTGGTGATCCGAAAACCCCACTGGGAGAATGGTAGCGCCCAGCAGCCTATTGCTCTGATTCCTGGACATGTAAAAACGATCAAGTCGAGCTGCACTCACCCTAGCCCCAAAAACCTTCACCCACGTATACTGTCTTGTGTTTGGATGTTTAGTTCTCCAAACATCCACTAGGTCAAACTGATTAAAGATGTCCCTTAACACTCCCACTGACACTGAATGAGGCTCTTCCCCATTTCTGTCTTTTGTAAAATCCATTGTACAGTTCCAGTCACCTCCGATCACCAGCGTCTCCTCAGGCGCTACTTGTGAGAGTTCCTGTCTAAGACTCCCAAATAGAACCCCTCTTTCTCTCCCTGTGTTAGGCGCATACACATTTATAAAGACAAAACCCATGTTGTTAATCTCTGCTTTAACAACAAGCAACCTGCCCCTACACACCTCCTTTGAGGAGCAAATTTTTACAGCCAGACCCGGTGCAAAAAGGACTGCCACCCCTGCACTAAGATTTGTCCCATGGCTCAACACACTTGCCCCTTTCCACCAGAGCCCCCAATCAACTTCATTCACCACATCACTATGCGTCTCCTGCAGAAACAACACCTGTACTTTCTTTTGTTTTACATATTCACCCAACACACTCCTCTTTCCCGCATCTCTGGCACCATTTATATTAAGCGAGCCTACCCAAAGAGTCTCCATAAGAAGTGGGAGAAAAGCCAGCAGAGAAATAGACCAATAGGAAAGCTCAAAAAGCCCCAGTGTCAGTAAGAAATTAAACATTTAAACAGTGTCTGAAGGTAAACCTTTACGCACTGTTGTGACCCACTTCCTCAACCTAAACCGTTTCTTGGGTGAGAGGACACCATGCCCCTCATTTCTCATAGCATGTTGTACTGATCTTACAAACTTTCTAGAATCAGGAAAAAAAGCCTCAAGATTAACTTTTTTCCCCTTAGTCTCATTCAGGAACCTTGTCAGTTCTCTCAACGTGTACTTAGACCCCTCTGGTTGACTGGCTGTCAGCTCCGGGCCAATTGAAGAGGAGTCTGAAAAAAATAACTCCTCATCCTCTTCCTCAGACTCACTTTCCTCCTCTTCTCTATCTCCCACCCTGACCACCTGCCCTTTCTCTCTGGTTAGGGCCTCACCCACAGCAACAGGCAACATTTCCATGGTGCCTTTGTCCACACCCTTTTTCCTTTTCCGCTTGACACCCTCCTCCTCCCCCCCTAATCTCTTACACTTCCCCACTATACTCTCCTCATCCACTAGAATAACCTGACTAGACCCAGTATCATCTACACCACCCTCCATAGCATGACTCGGCCTAGCATCATCTGCACCACCCTCCATAGCATGACTCGGCCCAGCATCATCTACACCACCCTCCATAGCATGACTTGGGCCAGCCTCAGCTACCCCACCATCCATAGCTTGACTAGACTCAGCCTCTGCTATACCACCATCCATAGCCTGCCTAGACCCAGCACCCTCTACACCACCCTCCATAGCATAACTAGGCCCAGCCTCAGCTACCCCACCATCTCTAGCCTGACTAGACCCAGCCTGTGCTTCCCCACCATCTCTAGCCTGACTAGACCCAGCCTCTGCTTCTCCACCATCTCTAGCCTGACTAGACCCACCCTCCACTACCCTACCATCTCTAGACTGACTAGGCCCAGCCTCTGCTGTCTGCATCTCCTTACCCCCTGCATTTTGACCTCGATTTCCCCCATTTGCGCTTGTATCCTCACCTTGTCTACGGCCTTTATGTGGGCACGCAAAGCTCTTGTGCCCCAAATCCCCACATTCAAAACACCGTAGACTATCTGTGCTGGCAAAACCTGCATAGAGACCCTCCCCATGCCTCACTTTAAAATGCACATTTAGCTGTTGCTCGTTGTTGTTCAGAAACATAAACACTTGCCTCCGGAACGAAACAACGTGTTTAACGGCATCTGCCTGAAACCCTGCTGACAGTACACGGAAACCGCTAGCAAACTTACCAAAACGACTCAGCTCTTTCCTAATTTGATCATCCGTGATAAACGGAGGCAAATTTGCCACTACAACTCTTGTTGAAGGGGTAGAGAGAGGTGAAATTGACACCAACACATCCCTTACAAATATTCCGCTAGCAATTAGCCTACCGACCAAATTAGCCCTTTTCATGAACACAACCACAGCTTTGTTCATTCTAGAAGCAGAATGTATAAACTCAGCTCCTACCTGTTCACCGACCGCGAGCAGAACCTCCTCCACCTTAACTCCGTTCTCAGGAACACACCTGAATCCATGCTGTATAGACAGCGTCTCCTCCGCGCTAGGCTGAGAAGCCATTGCGCACACTACACCTTCCAACCCCCAGGAAAGTTACTCTGTCCTCTTCCACCCTAACTTTGAAAAAAAAACTTTGGATACCGCCAAAAACAAATATTGCATTAACCCTCCACCATAGAAAATAACATGTAAAGAAAAGAATCAAGAAAGTTAGTTAGGATAGAGCTTTCCACACCAAACACTCAGACTCCAAAAACACCCAGCATGCACCGAGAGAGAGAGAGAGAGAGAGAGAGAGAGAGAGAGAGAGAGAGAGAGAGAGAGAGAGAGAGAGAGAGAGAGAGAGAGAGAGAGAGAGAGAGAGAGAGAGAGAGAGAGAGAGAGAGAGAGAGAGAGAGAGAGAGAGAGAGAGAGAGAGCGGCGGGCCACTCAAATCTACTATCAATCCACTACACACAGGCACGTACACACTCGCACACACACTCACACAGGCACAAACAAGCATAGATGCATGCATTCACACACATGGATATGAGGCGAGAATGGTCACTTTGTTCTTAACTTATGGAGTAGGGTTGAATAGGGAGGCACTTCATTATTTAATCATTGTGCGTTTATGAGGATGTGTGTGTGTTTTCACCCTATGTGTGTGTGCAGGACCATTGTGTGTGTGTGTGTGTGTGTGTGTGTGTGTGTGTGTGTGTGTGTGTGTGTGTGTGTGTGTGTGTGTGTGTGTGTGTGTGTGTGTGTGTGTGTGTGTGTGTGTGTGTGTGTGTGTGTGTGTGACTGAGTGGAGTAGACTGCAGGGCATGAAGGACAATGAGAGAAATGTAATAGTGATTGATTGACTGTGTCCTAGGCTGAGTGTATGCAGAGATGGTGTGTGTGTGCAACTGTGTGTGTGTGTGTATATGTGTGTTTGTGTCTGCTAGTCTGAGTATATGCATACAGTTTAGCAGGGAGCTCACCAAAACACAACAAATAAGATTAAAATGCAAAGCGCAGGCAAGGAAATAACAAGGGGCTTTTCAACATATGCTGAAAAATTTGCAAGTTGGAAGGTTGACATTAGTTTGACTTCGAAGTGCCTCACTCTGCCATGATTTGATTGGTCCAACGTGGACGAGGTCGCTGTCATTTGCTGACCCGCCTTTTATTGCTGAATCAATTTAATGTATTTTATATGTAAAAAAACAACAGGGTGTGAGTGTGAGTTTATGTGAGTGTGTATGTGTATGTCAGTGTGAGCAAATTGTGTGTGCGTGTGTGTGATTGCTGTGGTAATGTGTGTAGAAGGCTCTTTTAATTGTCTAAGGATAGATTTAAGGCTTAATTAAGCATAATCAGACGCTAACGCTCTGTCACTGTCCCCAAGCACAGGCTCTACACACACACACGCATGCACGCACACACACACACACACACAGACCATAGGGTAGACAGACTAGACTGGAGTATAGGAGCAGTCTTCCAGTACGACTCAGACAGATGAGGAAGCAGTCTGCTGGTAAATTGTGGTGTAATGCAGAAGGCCAGGGCCATGTTTATTAAAGGGAAATTCCACCACTTTTCAACCTCATGTGCATTATCTCCAGCATAATACTAGAGTCTACATATGTGAAAACTGTGCTTTTCTACGTTTTGTAGGAGAACATATAAAGTTAAGACGTTCTACCCGATGACGTCATCAAAAGTTAAAACGTTTTAAAAACAGTGATTGTCAAACACTATGAGAATCGCAGCTAGAAACGTACTTTTAATCCCACCCTGTGATGTCACAGAGAAGCATTTTTTTTAGGAATTTTCTTATTTTCTTTTTATCCACAGATCATAGAAACATGCCATTTTCACATAATGTGGACACTGGTATGGTGCTGGAGATAATGATTACGCAGTTGAAAAGTAGGGTTGTATCCCAAAAGCACCCAATTCCCTGACCAGGGCCATAAGGGAACAGAGTGCCAGTTGGGACGTACCTAAAGTCTGAAGACTGAGACTGGAGTTAATGTGTGTTTAGTCAACTTTGGTTTTAAAATTCTATACCTTATTTTTCCGGACCCCAGGAAGAGTATCTGCTGCATGGGCAGGAACTAATGGGGATCCATAATAAATACATAAATACAAACTGTGTTAGAGTAAAGTGTTGCATGTTCATGAACACAGAAACACAGAAAACCTCACATACCTACAACTCACAAAATGTTGATTATTCACACACTCATCCACAAGCCCTAACGCTGATCAATAATACATATGCACACCGAGGTTATTACAGTTAATGAAGACTAAACCAAAAACGAATCATGAATAAACAATTTAGTAAACTGTATATAAAATAATCAACAAACCCGTTTGAAAATCTGAAACCATACTGAAACCATACTGAAACCATACTGAAACTATTCTTTGACTCCAAAACCAACTAAAATAAAATGTCATGAATTATGTTCAGTTTTAGTTTTTAGATTTTTTACTCAAAATGTTAGGCAACAATTGAATGGGTTTTTCAATCAGGCTTTTTTTCTAATTGGGGTTTTCAAGCTTCTCAATCTGGCGGGTCACATAGAGATTGACTTGAATTTCAAGGTAGACTCAGCGATAGGACATTGCCATGAGCAGTACCTCAGATATCGCTCATGTTCCTCTGCTCAGATGTTGCTGACACATGCCAGATCTAGATACTGTTATATGTATTAGCTAATCACATCATATGGTATAGCAGTCTGGTGCCCGACCGCACAGTCAACGACGTGCCACGCAACCATTGGTTAATGCATGCAACGTCTGAGGAGGGAAACGCGGCCCTGATGTGTTAGCTGATACGTAAAATACCGATCCAGGTGTTGTAACAATCTGGCAGGCGTCTAAGCAGAGGGACGCGCCCATTGAGGGGAGCATGATGCAGGATTTTGCTCTCACACAGCCACACAGAGTATCTGCGCATGGGCATGGGTGCACTTCACGCTGCTACAACGTGGGTATCTACGGGCCCAAAACAGCTGGGTGCATCTTCGTCATCTCACTGA
>NC_092088.1:68165403-68207903 GCF_045679555.1 Salvelinus alpinus | reverse complement strand
GCTGTATCTCTCTCTCTGCTAGAGTTATTTCATTCTCTCCTTCTAATCGCCCTCTCTTTTTTCTCTCTTGCTCTGTCAATCATTTATTTCTCTATTTTTCTCCCTCTGACTGATCTCTTTTTTGCTGCCTGTATGTTTTTCTGTGTCATCTTTTCATCTCTCTTTCTGTTCTCTCTCTTCTTATTTTCTTTCTCTTCTTTTTTAAGCTCTTGTGATTTAAAGTGAGTCAGTCAGTTCACTGAGGGGTGGAGTGTTATTTATTGTTGGCTAAGAGGGCTTAGAGGCAGTGGATCAGTGTGGAACTGAGAGAATTGTTGCCTCTGCTTCCCCAGGGAGCTCTTTCACACAAACACATAGCCATGTCCTGTCTGCTTAAGTCTCCACAGCCAATCAGCTGCTATGTTCTTGAGTAGTGCATGTCAACAGAAAGAACATGACAGCTGGCATACCTCTTTACTACGCTCTAAAATGCTGTGTTAAAAACAACCCAATTTAGGTTCTTTAGTAACTCAGCGCTGGGTAAATATTGGTTATTTTGAACCCGCCAGTTGGGTTGCGTGAATAACCCAACAAATTGGGTTGTTGGAAGTACCCAAGCATGGATCAATTTAACCATCAGTTGAGTATTTTTTGCTCTCATGCTGGGTTGAACTCGCAGCTGGGTATTTTTTGATGTAATCCTTAGCTTATTAGGGGTGTGGCTTTCAACTAGATCTAATTGGCCACCCGTAAGAGTAAATGTCATTCCTGTTCATTATCTTAAGTTTACATACTGCAAATGTCTCTGTAATATTATAATTTATTACAAATTATAATGAGGTAAACCACCTTATTGTGTCTAAAAAATTGGATTTACATAGGTGTTAAGGGAACTCGGGTTCCCGAGTGGCACAGCGGTATAAGGCACTGCATCGCAGTGCTAGAGGCGTCACTACAGACCTGGGTTTGATCCTGGGCTGTATCACAACCTGCCATGATC
Organism: Salvelinus alpinus; assembly: GCF_045679555.1. Lineage (NCBI taxonomy): Eukaryota > Metazoa > Chordata > Actinopteri > Salmoniformes > Salmonidae > Salvelinus > Salvelinus alpinus. Next base: position 68,206,924 of record NC_092088.1, on the reverse strand, counting down.
AGGAGTCCCTTCGGGCGGCACACAATTGGCCCAGTGTTGTCTGGGTTTGGCCAGGGGGGGGGGGGGGGGGGGGGGGCCGGGGGGGGGGGGCCTTTACAAGTAGGCAGTCACTGTAAATAAGAATTTGTTCTTAACTGACTTGCCTAGTTAAATAAATAAAATACACTTCTGTAAGCTTCATTGAATTTAAAGCAATGTCAATGTTCAACTTTAACATGTGGAAACTATACAACAGAACAGATGAACAAGAATGACATTTAATCTAACAGGTGGCCAAAAATAATCTGAATGCCACGCCCCTACTAAACTACACCTCCAGTCTTCTGATCTGACCCGCTGGGTCAGATGTCAATAACCCAGCACCAATAACCCAGCACCAATAACCCAGCACCAATAACCCAGTAGTTTTTAAAGAAAACAACCCAACTAAGTGACCCAATGCCTGCATCCCAGCAGTTGGGTCAACCAAACAACCCCAAAATGTTTAGAGTGTAGTAACAGGGCGTGTATTCCTTTTCGTCTATTTCCACCCCTCCTTCTTCATCCATCCATCTATTCACATCTCTTCCCCTGCATATTGACCACCTACCTTTCTTCCTCCCATTCATCCACCTCTCCTTTCGTTCATCTCTTCTCTGCACTTCTTTGCAACGATGTCATGCTCCAACATTTCATTTTCCCACCATGCCATCATTACCTCCCTGCACCTCTGCTCCATCCCTCCTTTCATCCCTCCTATCTGCCATCCCTCTTTTCTCCTCTTCTCTCTGATAGGCCAACCCCTACAGGGCCTTATCTTTGCCCTCCAGACCTCCACTGGCATCTCTCGTTTTTGCAGGAGAGCAAACAAACAAGGGAGTAGAGAGAGGGATGTAGAAGAGAGGAATAAATAAAGTGGTCGACGCGGCCCGGCTTGTCCCGTCTCAGAGAGAGAGAGAGGGATGGAGGGATGAAAGGAGGGAGGGAGGTAGGGATGGTGGGATTAGTTCCGAGCTAGTGCTGGTGAATAGACAGGGAATAAGCCTTCAGAGACAGGAGCTGAGAACAGGAAAAGGGCAGGGATGACCCTAGACCAGACGGTCTATTTCTCTCACTCTCTCTCTTTTTTTCTTTCTAGTCACTCTCTCTTGCTTCCATTTTCTTTCTATCAACCTCACTCTATCTCTTCCTCTCTATTGGACCCTGTATTTGTCTATTTCTCTGCCAATATCCCCCTCTTTCTGCTATCTTTCTGCTTCATATACTCTGTCCTCTAGTCTCGGGTCAAATTTTTCTACATCTCTCACCCTTTTTTACTTTTCATCTCCCTCTATCCCTCTTTCTTCCTCATACATATCTCCTTTTCTCTGTCTCCTCCCTCTGTCTATCTAACTGGTTTTACATTCATCACTACCCTCTATCCCTCCACCCATGCCTCCATCCCTCCTCCTATCCCTCCATCCCTCCTCCCATCCCTCATCCCTCCTCCCATCCCTCATCCCTCCTCCCATCCCTCCCTCCCGTCCCTCCCTCCTCCCATACCTCTATCCCTCCACCCATCCCCCTATCCCTCCTCCCACCCTCCCATCCCTCTATTCCTCCCATCCCTCTATCCCTCCCTCCTCCCATCCGTCCCTCCCTCCTCCCTCCCTACTCCCTCCATCAGAAGATAAAACACTCCCTCCTCTTTCTCATAAATTGAAACGGGTAAAACAAATCATTGCAATCACACACTCTCACCTTTACGACGTACATTTATAGCGAGACATCGATTGCATTTCCATCCCATAGGGCTGTCTGTAACGTGACTGAGAGGGGAAATGATTATAGATCTAGTCTCCGGACCCCAGTTAAAATCGACGACCCAGAGCGTTAGTGTCTCATTGTGGACCGGTTTGACACTACTTATCTGTTATCAAAACTCTTAAGGGACGTTATTCAATCAAACCGGAAGTGCAGATGATTCCTATTTGAGGTTAGGTCCGTTAGGAGAAACAATTCCCAATACTGAATTTGAATGAATATCTGATTTTGTCTAACACGATAAACGTTATGTAATTGATCAAAATGAATCCTGAACACACTTAACCTAAGACACGTTGTAAGACAAGGGTGTGGTCTCTCTCTCTCCTCTCTCCCATACAGTTACGGGAGAGTCTATGCAACAGCAGACCCATATCACCACACGATTGGTCCCACGGCCACGTACAGTGTGGGTACTATGGTGAGTCCTCTGTCCTCTTCTGCTACTATGACCACTGCTTACTAGAACGTATTCATATTTAACCCTAAGGCGTTATCCAGAATGGCACCCTATTCCATATTGGCCCTGATCAAAAGTAGTGCACTCTATAGTGAATAGGGTGCCATTTAAGATGCAGGCTAGTAGTCCAAGCGCTATAGAAAGTGTATGGGCTCTTTTAAATATACATGATATAACTACAATGTATGATAAATGTAATATGTTCATTATGTACAGATTCATATAAATGAAAATAGAATGGAGACTTGTGAGGAGAATTGGATTGTGATTTTCAATGTGAGATTTATCAGTTTAAAGCTGACTTGTTGCCACTTCAGTAAATGAACCAGACACATTGTTGCCTTATTCTCTAACCCCTTTCAATTTTAATTGGCCTGAATCTCTTTGCTTGAAATTGAAATGAGACCTGTACATCCTCAACTAGTCTCCCAAATTTCCACAGGAAGAAATAGTCAATTGGTCAATGTTTGTTTTTAGCTAGCTTTTGCAGCTAACATCAAAGATGAAAAAATATCTTGCAGAAAAAAAGAGAAAATAAAGTAAAAAAACATTTGTTTTCATTCCCGGGTGTGAATAAGGACTTCCTCCAAAGATGAACGACCATCAAGTGCATGCAGTGGCGTGCCATGAGAGATTAAAGAAATAATAAATATATAAAGAGGGAAAAAATTACACCCAGTTCCCCTTAGCTCTGTTGGAGAAGCTGATTGGATGAGAGGCCTTGCCTTAGACAGATGTGCAGGGTGTTGTGTGCAGACACGCGTGTGATGCCGGAAAGCGCACCCCCCCCCGTTCCTTCCCCCTTCTCCCTTACCGACCCCCCCCCCCACCCCGTGCAGCTGCTAGCTAAAAGCTTTCATTAATTATTCGACTCATTTTTTTCCTATTCATTTACTTAATTAAAACTGTGTTTTTTTATTCCCTTATTCCTTCTCTTCTCTTTTTTCTCAAAATGTTCCTCCCTTTTTCCTAACTATACGTACACTGCAGATTTTTTACCACCACAACGCCCAAACAAACCAAACTTTTATCCATACACCACCACAGTAAAAACCACAGAATGTTAAGAGAAAGATGGATAGGCTGAATGGGAATAGAGAAGGGTGGGGTACAGTATCAATCTGGGCCAAACACTAAGGCGGAACAACAAGTGACAAGATGGCTAAATGCCATCTTGTAGAATCACTGAACAAGAACAAACATTTACTAAAAGAGAGAGAGAGAGAGACTGAGAAGGAGAGAAATATGTAATCATATCTAATGATGTTTGATGAGTAGTTCCTGGGTTAAGAGTCTTGTTAATGAGGTCCAGGGAGGTTAGAGCAGAGCTAGCTGCTTTCCTCTGCAGTTGGACTGGAGAAGATATGAGAGGAGAAGATAGGAGAGGCAGATAATCATCTATGCCACTTTTAATGAGGGGCTCTGGGCAGCGGGACGGATTTAGGCAACCATGTCTGTACTAGGATACTTGTATAACCTGCTTGGGGGTAGAGAGAGGGGTAGAGGCAGAGGAGCGGGAGAGGGGTAGAGGAGGGTAGGCAAGGAGGCAGGGGGGCAGAGAGAGGGGCAGGGGCAGAGAGGGGGAGGCAGAGTGAGGGGTGCATGTTGTGTGTAAATCGTGATCTGGACATGAAAGAGAATTAGCTACTGTATATCTGATTCAATGACCTATTTAGAATTTGTAGTTTTGATTGAAGTTTCTAGTTTTGATTGAAGAGTCAAACTTTAGAGAATTTAGTCACTGCTTAGTAAGAATCTTACGACCAATCACTTTTCAACTCCTTCCATTCCTTTCTCACAAACATAATGGCACATTCATACGCACACACGCACACAAACACATTAACGTCTCCAGTACTCATCTCCTCTGAATTTCCACCAACACTCCAACCTTTGCAACAAAATTTAAAAAAGTAAAAAGGGAAGAAAGTTTTGAGGGGAAAAGGAAAAAGAAGCTAATATAATATTCTATAAACCAAGCTTCCTATACTGAATACTGATTGGAGCTTTTTTCATTTTTGATGTTGCAGGCTAGCCTATACAGAGGAGGTTGCAGTCGCTTCACTCCCTACTAGAGAGAGAGAGAGGGACAAACGCCTCCCTCCTTCTGCCCCCCAGCAAACTAACAAACAAACAAAAACAACTATCAAACTAAACTCATACTTCCTGGTGGAAAACAAAAACAACCAACAAACTAAACTCATACTTCCTGGTGGAAAGCAAAAACAACTATCAAACTAAACTCATACTTCCTGGTGGAAAACAAAAACAACTATCAAACTAAACTCATACTTCCTGGTGGAAAACAAAAACAACTATCAAACTAAACTCATACTTCCTGGTGGAAAACAAAAACAACATTCAAACTAAACTCATACTTCCTGGTGGAAAACAAAAACAACATTCAAACTAAACTCATACTTCCTGGTGGAAAACAAAAACAACATTCAAACTAAACTCATACTTCCTGGTGGAAAACAAAAACAACATTCAAACTAAACTCATACTTCCTGGTGGAAAACAAAAACAACATTCAAACTAAACTCATACTTCCTGGTGGAAAACAAAAACAACATTCAAACTAAACTCATACTTCCTGGTGGAAAACAAAAACAACTATCAAACTAAACTCATACTTCCTGGTGGAAAACAAAAACTAGAACAAAACACTTCCAGGTCCAAAAAACACATGTCAAGAATCTCTCAAATTGATGTCTCATTTTAAGAGTTTTATTTGACTCTATGCATTGTCTTTCATCGCTGTACTGTAAATTATGCTATTTTTAATTTCCTGTATTTCTCTGTGTTGAGATGGATGGTTTATTGAATGTAAGAAAGCACATAGAGAGAGAGAGAGAGAGAGAGAGAGAGAGAGAGAGAGAGAGAGAGAGAGAGAGAGAGAGAGAGAGAGAGAGAGAGAGAGAGAGAGAGAGAGAGAGAGAGAGAGAGAGAGAGAGAGAGAGAGAGAGAGAGAGAGAGAGAGAGAGAGAGAGAGAGAGAGAGAGAGAGAGAGAGAGAAATTGGAGATGAGGGAATACATGTAGCTCTCTCACTTTTCTCTCTCTTTTCAATACATGTTAAAATATTGTCATTAATTGAACACTTTCTCATTGACAATAGTATTTCATGGTGCGGGTTGCTGCCTCTGTATAATGTGAGTCATACAGAGGGAATTCACCAACAACCAGAAAAATGCTGCCGCTGTATTTTCCTCTCTTTAAGTGTGTGCTCTCAAACTCGGCTCCTGTGGGATGTGTCTGTGATTGCGGGTTTTAATTCCAACCCATTTTCTGTACCCTTATTGTTTCAATTAGTCATTTTCCCAATATACATTAAGCCTGCTAATGGTCAGCAATTCCAGTTTAAGCAACAAATTTCAAACTGTGTTTTATTAAGTAAGTAAATGGTACAGCCGGCCAATTTCATTCCCTTAAGGGTATTGGCTGGACCCAAAGCCTACAGAACAGACCCATAATAACAAGCCTTTAGCTTGTAGACCTGAGACTTCTTAGGCTAATTAGAGAAACAGAAACTCACTCAGCTGGGTGGTTGTCTCTAGCTCAGTTGATAGATTATGGTGCTTGCAACCTCAGGATAGTGGGTTTGATTCCTGTGACCACCCATGTGTAAAAAATGTATGCACTCATAACTGTAAGTTGCTTTGGATAAAAGCATCTGTTAAATGGCTTGTATTATATATCTAGAGGAGTTTGAGCTGCCAGGAAGTGGTATTGTAAAACTCTGCGCAGGAGGAAGTGATATATGGTAGTGGAGTGGAGGAGAGCCAGAGACCGAAGAGAAAGCAAGACACTCGACTTGCTAATTTCTTCTGATAGGGGCCCCCACCCACCCACCCTACTTATTGCCCCCACCCATGGAGGCGGTGCCCCAGAGCGAGACATCACACTGGCAAAAAAAAATTGGTCGGGCGGATCAGACAGGGCAGGTGGGGTGAGTGGGGAGGGGACACTAAATAGACCAGAGCCAGCTGTACACATTCCCGTTCCCGCTCTCGCTTGAGCATGCCAGATATTATGGAGGAAACCATGCTCACGGGAGAGAGGGGATGCCCACTTACACAGACAGGAACCTTGACAATTTTTTTTCAATGGTTAACGGCCTGAGTAAACTATCTTATTTATCCACCATCTTTGGGAGAGCTATGGCAGCCATTGCTGTATGGCCTGGGCAGCAGCAGCATTGTGTCAGAGAGAGAGCATTGATTGTGGCACTGAGCCAGAGGCAGAAAGTATCCCATCTCCACAGAATGGCTTTAAAGGTACAGCACTCTAACTTTGCTTGCACCTTGAGGAAGCTAGGCAAATTGCAACACATTGTTTCCACACATAAACTGAAATTGAGCGTAAGATTTTCGCAACCAGCAATCAGAACGATTTATATATGTTTGACCCTTGCCCCAGTCTGCCATTGTTGGTTGTGCTCGAGAAGGAGATGACCACGCCTCTGAGTGACACTGATGGAAGAGAGGGAGGCTTCCCAGCAGAAGCCAGACCGTCTTTTGTTGTCAAATAGAAAGGCTGCATTTTCCATGCAATTTGTATGTGCCCAGAATATTGTTTTAGGTGGAAAAAATTGTGTGAAACACTATCATTCCACTATTACTGCAGATATATTATGGACATTTTCTGAAATTACAATGCAAAAATATGACATAATGTTCTGTTAAAGAGGAACACAGTGTTTCTTTTACACAATGACACTTTGTATGGTTTCCGTTTTCCTCTACAAAATAAGCTACAGTATCTCCAAAATAAGCAATAACACTTCATGTTGATATTGCTGTGCATTCTTTCATTGGTCAGTTTTTCTTTTCAGAAAGAGTCCTTAAATATCTCATTATTTTTCGCCATGCCAAAATGAATAATTAACACTATTCAACAAAGAGGATGTTGAAGGGAAACGTTGATGGTTACTTGTGGTGTTATTAAAATGATAGATATATGATTTAAGAGGAACGAAAGGGCCCTTAACTCTCTTCTTCACACTCATTTGTTTTTTAAAGCCTGCATGCAGTCTTTCTAATGTAATTTTTAAATCATCACTGTATGTCTAATATATCACTGTATGTGTTTATTTCATTAAAATAACTCCAAATATATATTTCATGATTTATTTACCTGATCCTCCTTCTGCTCAGTCTGATCATGTGGGCGTGTTGATACAAATGTAAATATATTGACATACACAGCCCTGATTGGCGGATAGGATCATCTAGAGTAAAGCCTGACCCACGTATCCCTTCAAAGTAAGAGCATACATATGCAAATAAAACACGACTGGTCATTGGTCAGAATAATCAGATCAGATTGTGATGTCATGATCTGGGCCAAAAACTCCATCCCACCTGAACAGGCTGAAATTCCAGGCATTTATATTTCCAAACAGCTTTTACACAAAGAGGGCATTATTATAATTTTCACAATTTCAGAGTGTGGAGTATAATTTAAATATAAAAACATTTAAAGTGGAAAATCACGTAGTTGACTGCACTGCTGCTTTAATGGATAAAAGTGTCTCTGTTTTTGTTGAGATTGCCATGTCTCGTCTCCTGAGATTGGCTAGTGTTCTTTACTGGAATAATAACTACACTACAGGCTGGTACGGTATGGAAGAGAGAAGAGCACAGGCAGATAGACACACATACTGTATTGATTAGGCCATTGAGTTGCTACCTTGCATGGTAGCATGCTGTGTTCCAGTCCCAGACACTGTCCCATATAGACAGTCTGATTACCGGAGACCTCGGGTGCATCCCAATTGAACTGAGCCTTTTGACCCTATGGGCCCTGGTCGTAAGTATGGCACTAGAAAGGGAATAGGGCGCCATTTGGGACACACTCTTTAGGTGCAGAGATGGGAGGGCAGAGAGAGAGGGAGGTAGGTGCTTTTAGATTTGTGACTGACATTAGGAAGGATGTTAGGACTCCCATAGGAGAAGATGTTCAGTCTTACTGAGATAAAGTGGGAGGCAGGAGGGGAGTGTAAGAGACTCCCATGTAGCTGGTATCGATTGATCCCTATCTACCGGCATCAATCTTGGATCTACTGACAGTTAAGGGGAAAAGGGTTTGGGATGGGGAACGATTTGTGAGGTAACACCTCACACACCTGACCAAGCTCAGCTCTGTGAGGGTATTGGATGAAACTTCTCTCGCTTTCTCTCTCTCGCTCGCTCTCTCTTTCTGTCTCTCTCTCTCCATATCTCTCTGAGAGTGGGGGGGTAGAGAGAGAGGGGGGAGAGAGAGGGGGAGAGAGCGAGAGAAAGAGAGAGGGGGTTGGAAAGAGAGAAAGAGAGAGGGGGTTGGAAAGAGAGAGAGAGAGAGGGGGGAGAGAGATGAGAGAGAGAGAGAGAGAGATGAGAGAGAGAGAGAGAGAGAGAGATGAGAGAGAGAGAGAGAGAGAGAGAGAGAGAGAGAGAGAGAGAGAGAGAGAGAGAGAGAGAGAGAGAGAGAGAGAGAGAGAGAATGAAAGAGAGCAGGTCATTGTGAGAATTAAATAGCGTCTCCTCGTCCCACAACCTCTTACAACACTGATTATGTTCCCCTCACACACACACACACACACACACACACACACACACACACACACACACACACACACACACACACACACACACACACACACACACACACACACACACACACACACACACACACACACATGTTGTGTGATGGGATCGTAAAGAAGGGAGTCAGTGGCGGCGGGCCGCGAGGGAAGTAAGGAGACTGTATAGAGGAACGGCTACCGAGGCAATTTACTCCACAGATTAGCGATAACAGAGCTCAGTCAATAAGCACTGATCTCATTTGAAGATACACCAGACTGACTCCACCACACACAAGCACAGGCATACACACACCTCTATGGCTGTTTTGTCTATTTCTCCAGACTCTCTTTATTCTCCCTTTCTGTTCCCAATGATCAGAAGGCCATTGTGAAATATGGATTGGATAAACTGCATCTCCTCTACTCTCCCACCTCTCTCTTCTCCCTCTCTTCTCCCCTTAAAGTGAAGAGATGTAATTCTAACCTCCCATGTCCTTGGGGTTCTGCTACATTTCACACTTAGGATTCACTTCTCATACATACACTTAGTCCTCACTCATAGATGTATATTATTAGCCTGGTGGAACCAGCCTGATTGTTGACCAAGTATTGTACGTTCTGTTTTGTATTATTCTAAACATGTGTCTGGCTGTCTTTTGTGCTTACTGTACTGTCCATCACCCAATTTATCCTCAAGTTTCAAGGATTGTTAGCAGAGCCATATATTTTGAAAAACATATAAACAAATATATACATCTATGGCTCTGAATTTACACATCCTAATACCTAGCTGTTGTTTGATTCAGATTGTAACATACAGAATATGATCTATCCTGTTTTTACTAGAGCTTCTGTCTTCTTAGTACAATATCTGAGGCTTCCTAAATAACTAAAAGGGCAACCAAGGGTGCTTAAAATTCCCGAATTGTTGTGTAGGATTTATTGCTGTTGATCTGTTCATATTAATAGATTACGGTATACCTTAACCTTTCGCAGATTCAATGACAAAACGTCTTTCACAATCATGGCTCACACCTCAAATATATCCAGTAAAAAATGTTTTACATATCCATCTCAAATATTTCAGTATTTATATACAACATTTTCAATCACTCTCAGAATTACTGGTGATTCGAGGAACCCTGGAGATCCTCAAGGAACCATTGCTAGTCAATGTTTAATATTTGCACCTTCGGTTAGTTGAGGGGTTCTTGGAGGAACCTATAATATTCTTTAAGAGTTTCACCCTTGTGTCAATCTAATTACATGATAAATCAATCACCATCAACATCAGTCAGTTTAAGCTACAGATATCAGTCTCAATCACCATCAAAATCAGTCAGTTTAAGCTACAGATATCAGTCTCAATCACCATCAAAATCAGTCAGTTTAAGCTACAGATATCAGTCTCAATCACCATCAAAATCAGTCAGTTTAAGCTACAGATATCAGTCTCAATCCCCATCAACATCAGTCAGTTTAAGCTACAGATATCAGTCTCAATCACCATCAAAATCAGTCAGTTTAAGCTACAGATATCAGTCTCAATCACCATCAAAATCAGTCAGTTTAAGCTACAGATATCAGTCTCAATCACCATCAAAATCAGTCAGTTTAAGCTACAGATATCAGTCTCAGTCCCCATCAACATCAGTCAGTTTAAGCTACAGATATCAGTCTCAGTCCCCATCAACATCAGTCAGTTTAAGCTACAGATATCAGTCTCAATCACCATCAAAATCAGTCAGTTTAAGCTACAGATATCAGTCTCAGTCCCCATCAACATCAGTCAGTTTAAGCTACAGATATCAGTCTCAGTCCCCATCAACATCAGTCAGTTTAAGCTACAGATATCAGTCTCAATCACCATCAAAATCAGTCAGTTTAAGCTACAGATATCAGTCTCAATCACCATCAAAATCAGTCAGTTTAAACTACAGATATCAGTCTCAATCACCATCAAAATCAGTCAGTTTAAGCTACAGATATCAGTTTCAATCCCCATCAAAATCTGTCAGTTTAAGCTACAGATATCAGTCTCAATCACCATCAAAATCAGTCAGTTTAAGCTACAGATATCAGTCTCAGTCCCCATCAACATCAGTCAGTTTAAGCTACAGATATCAGTCTCAGTCCCCATCAACATCAGTCAGTTTAAGCTACAGATATCAGTCTCAATCCCCATCAAAATCAGTCAGTTTAAGCTACAGATATCAGTCTCAATCCCCATCAACATCAGTCAGTTTAAGCTACAGATATCAGTCTCAATCACCATCAAAATCAGTCAGTTTAAGCTACAGATATCAGTCTCAATCACCATCAAAATCAGTCAGTTTAAACTACAGATATCAGTCTCAATCACCATCAAAATCAGTCAGTTTAAGCTACAGATATCAGTCTCAATCCCCATCAAAATCTGTCAGTTTAAGCTACAGATATCAGTCTCAATCACCATCAAAATCAGTCAGTTTAAGCTACAGATATCAGTCTCAGTCCCCATCAACATCAGTCAGTTTAAGCTACAGATATCAGTCTCAGTCCCCATCAACATCAGTCAGTTTAAGCTACAGATATCAGTCTTAATCCCCATCAAAATCAGTCAGTTTAAGCTACAGATATCAGTCTCAATCCCCATCAACATCAGTCAGTTTAAGCTACAGATATTAGTCTCAATCACCATCAAAATCAGTCAGTTTAAGCTACAGATATAAGTCTCAATCACCATCAAAATCAGTCAGTTTAAGCTACACATATCAGTCTCAATCACCATCAAAATCAGTCAGTTTAAGCTACAGATATCAGCCTCAGTCCCCATCAACATCAGTCAGCTTAAGCTACAGATATCAGTCTCAGTCCCCATCAACATCAGTCAGTTTAAGCTACAGATATCAGTCTCAATCCACATCAAAATCAGTCAGTTTAAGCTACAGATATCAGTCTCAATCCCCATCAAAATCAGTCAGTTTAAGCTACAGATATCAGTCTCAATCCCCATCAAAGTCAGTCAGTTTAAGCTACAGATATCAGTCTCAATCCCCATCAAAATCAGTCAGTTTAAGCTACAGATATCAGTCTCAATCACCATCAAAATCAGTCAGTTTAAGCTACAGATATCAGTCTCAATCACCATCAAAATCAGTCAGTTTAAGCTACAGATATCAGTCTCAATCCCCATCAAAGTCAGTCAGTTTAAGCTACAGATATCAGTCTCAATCCCCATCAAAATCAGTCAGTTTAAGCTAGAGATATCAGTCTCAATCACCATCAAAATCAGTCAGTTTAAGCTACAGATATCAGTCTCAGTCCCCATTAACATCAGTCAGTTTAAGCTACAGATATCAGTCTCAGTCCCCATCAACATCAGTCAGTTTAAGCTACAGATATCAGTCTCAATCCCCATCAAAATCAGTCAGTTTAAGCTACAGATATCAGTCTCAATCCCCATCAACATCAGTCAGTTTAAGCTACAGATATCAGTTTCAATCACCATCAAAATCAGTCAGTTTAAGCTACAGATATCAGTCTCAATCACCATCAAAATCAGTCAGTTTAAGCTACAGATATCAGTCTCAATCACCATCAAAATCAGTCAGTTTAAGCTACATATATCAGTCTCAATCACCATCAAAATCAGTCAGTTTAAGCTACAGATATCAGTCTCAATCACCATCAAAATCAGTCAGTTTAAGCTACAGATATCAGTCTCAATCACCATCAAAATCAGTCAGTTTAAGCTACAGATATCAGTCTCAATCACCATCAAAATCAGTCAGTTTAAGCTACAGATATCAGTCTCAATCCCCATCAAAATCAGTCAGTTTAAGCTACAGATATCAGTCTCAATCCCCATCAACATCAGTCAGTTTAAGCTACAGATATCAGTCTCAATCACCATCAAAATCAGTCAGTTTAAGCTACAGATATCAGTCTCAATCACCATCAAAATCAGTCAGTTTAAGCTACATATATCAGTCTCAATCACCATCAAAATCAGTCAGTTTAAGCTACAGATATCAGTCTCAATCACCATCAAATTCAGTCAGTTTAAGCTACAGATATCAGTCTCAATCCCCATCAAAATCAGTCAGTTTAAGCTACAGATATCAGTCTCAATCCCCATCAAAGTCAGTCAGTTTAAGCTACAGATATCAGTCTCAATCCCCATCAAAATCAGTCAGTTTAAGCTACAGATATCAGTCTCAATCGCCATCAAAATCAGTCAGTTTAAGCTACAGATATCAGTCTCAATCGCCATCAAAATCAGTCAGTTTAAGCTACAGATAACAGTCTCAATCACCATCAACATCAGTCAGTTTAAGCTACAGATATCAGTCTCAATCACCATCAAAATCAGTCAGTTTAAGCTACAGATATCAGTCTCAATCACCATCAAAATCAGTCAGTTTAAGCTACAGATATCAGTCTCAATCACCATCAAAATCAGTCAGTTTAAGCTACAGATATCAGTCTCAGTCCCCATCAACATCAGTCAGTTTAAGCTACAGATATCAGTCTCAGTCCCCATCAACATCAGTCAGTTTAAGCTACAGATATCAGTCTCAATCACCATCAAAATCAGTCAGTTTAAGCTACAGATATCAGTCTCAGTCCCCATCAACATCAGTCAGTTTAAGCTACAGATATCAGTCTCAGTCCCCATCAACATCAGTCAGTTTAAGCTACAGATATCAGTCTCAATCACCATCAAAATCAGTCAGTTTAAGCTACAGATATCAGTCTCAATCACCATCAAAATCAGTCAGTTTAAACTACAGATATCAGTCTCAATCACCATCAAAATCAGTCAGTTTAAGCTACAGATATCAGTTTCAATCCCCATCAAAATCTGTCAGTTTAAGCTACAGATATCAGTCTCAATCACCATCAAAATCAGTCAGTTTAAGCTACAGATATCAGTCTCAGTCCCCATCAACATCAGTCAGTTTAAGCTACAGATATCAGTCTCAGTCCCCATCAACATCAGTCAGTTTAAGCTACAGATATCAGTCTCAATCCCCATCAAAATCAGTCAGTTTAAGCTACAGATATCAGTCTCAATCCCCATCAACATCAGTCAGTTTAAGCTACAGATATCAGTCTCAGTCCCCATCAACATCAGTCAGTTTAAGCTACAGATATCAGTCTCAATCCCCATCAAAATCAGTCAGTTTAAGCTACAGATATCAGTCTCAATCCCCATCAACATCAGTCAGTTTGAGCTACAGATATCAGTCTCAATCACCATCAAAATCAGTCAGTTTAAGCTACAGATATCAGTCTCAATCACCATCAAAATCAGTCAGTTTAAACTACAGATATCAGTCTCAATCACCATCAAAATCAGTCAGTTTAAGCTACACATATCAGTCTCAATCACCATCAAAATCAGTCAGTTTAAGCTACAGATATCAGCCTCAGTCCCCATCAACATCAGTCAGCTTAAGCTACAGATATCAGTCTCAGTCCCCATCAACATCAGTCAGTTTAAGCTACAGATATCAGTCTCAATCCACATCAAAATCAGTCAGTTTAAGCTACAGATATCAGTCTCAATCCCCATCAAAATCAGTCAGTTTAAGCTACAGATATCAGTCTCAATCCCCATCAAAGTCAGTCAGTTTAAGCTACAGATATCAGTCTCAATCCCCATCAAAATCAGTCAGTTTAAGCTACAGATATCAGTCTCAATCACCATCAAGATCAGTCAGTTTAAGCTACAGATATCAGTCTCAATCACCATCAAAATCAGTCAGTTTAAGCTACAGATATCAGTCTCAATCCCCATCAAAGTCAGTCAGTTTAAGCTACAGATATCAGTCTCAATCCCCATCAAAATCAGTCAGTTTAAGCTACAGATATCAGTCTCAATCACCATCAAAATCAGTCAGTTTAAGCTACAGATATCAGTCTCAGTCCCCATTAACATCAGTCAGTTTAAGCTACAGATATCAGTCTCAGTCCCCATCAACATCAGTCAGTTTAAGCTACAGATATCAGTCTCAATCCCCATCAAAATCAGTCAGTTTAAGCTACAGATATCAGTCTCAATCCCCATCAACATCAGTCAGTTTAAGCTACAGATATCAGTTTCAATCACCATCAAAATCAGTCAGTTTAAGCTACAGATATCAGTCTCAATCACCATCAAAATCAGTCAGTTTAAGCTACAGATATCAGTCTCAATCACCATCAAAATCAGTCAGTTTAAGCTACAGATATCAGTCTCAATCACCATCAAAATCAGTCAGTTTAAGCTACAAATATCAGTCTCAATCACCATCAAAATCAGTCAGTTTAAGCTACAGATATCAGTCTCAATCACCATCAGAATCAGTCAGTTTAAGCTACAGATATCAGTCTCAATCACCATCAAAATCAGTCAGTTTAAGCTACAGATATAAGTCTCAATCCCCATCAAAATCAGTCAGTTTAAGCTACAGATATCAGTCTCAATCCCCATCAACATCAGTCAGTTTAAGCTACAGATATCAGTCTCAATCACCATCAAAATCAGTCAGTTTAAGCTACAGATATCAGTCTCAATCACCATCAAAATCAGTCAGTTTAAGCTACAGATATCAGTCTCAATCACCATCAAAATCAGTCAGTTTAAGCTACAGATATCAGTCTCAATCACCATCAAATTCAGTCAGTTTAAGCTACAGATATCAGTCTCAATCCCCATCAAAATCAGTCAGTTTAAGCTACAGATATCAGTCTCAATCCCCATCAAAATCAGTCAGTTTAAGCTACAGATATCAGTCTCAATCGCCATCAAAATCAGTCAGTTTAAGCTACAGATATCAGTCTCAATCGCCATCAAAATCAGTCAGTTTAAGCTACAGATATCAGTCTCAATCACCATCAACATCAGTCAGTTTAAGCTACAGATATCAGTCTCAATCACCATCAACATCAGTCAGTTTAAGCTACAGATATCAGTCTCAATCCCCATCAAAATCAGTCAGTTTAAGCTACAGATATCAGTCTCAATCCCCATCAAAGTCAGTCAGTTTAAGCTACAGATATCAGTCTCAATCCCCATCAAAATCAGTCAGTTTAAGCTACAGATATCAGTCTCAATCGCCATCAAAATCAGTCAGTTTAAGCTACAGATATCAGTCTCAATCGCCATCAAAATCAGTCAGTTTAAGCTACAGATATCAGTCTCAATCACCATCAACATCAGTCAGTTTAAGCTACAGATATCAGTCTCAATCACCATCAAAATCAGTCAGTTTAAGCTACAGATATCAGTCTCAATCACCATCAAAATCAGTCAGTTTAAGCTACAGATATCAGTCTCAATCACCATCAAAATCAGTCAGTTTAAGCTACAGATATCAGTCTCAGTCCCCATCAACATCAGTCAGTTTAAGCTACAGATATCAGTCTCAGTCCCCATCAACATCAGTCAGTTTAAGCTACAGATATCAGTCTCAATCACCATCAAAATCAGTCAGTTTAAGCTACAGATATCAGTCTCAGTCCCCATCAACATCAGTCAGTTTAAGCTACAGATATCAGTCTCAGTCCCCATCAACATCAGTCAGTTTAAGCTACAGATATCAGTCTCAATCACCATCAAAATCAGTCAGTTTAAGCTACAGATATCAGTCTCAATCACCATCAAAATCAGTCAGTTTAAACTACAGATATCAGTCTCAATCACCATCAAAATCAGTCAGTTTAAGCTACAGATATCAGTTTCAATCCCCATCAAAATCTGTCAGTTTAAGCTACAGATATCAGTCTCAATCACCATCAAAATCAGTCAGTTTAAGCTACAGATATCAGTCTCAGTCCCCATCAACATCAGTCAGTTTAAGCTACAGATATCAGTCTCAGTCCCCATCAACATCAATCAGTTTAAGCTACAGATATCAGTCTCAATCCCCATCAAAATCAGTCAGTTTAAGCTACAGATATCAGTCTCAATCCCCATCAACATCAGTCAGTTTAAGCTACAGATATCAGTCTCAGTCCCCATCAACATCAGTCAGTTTAAGCTACAGATATCAGTCTCAATCCCCATCAAAATCAGTCAGTTTAAGCTACAGATATCAGTCTCAATCCCCATCAACATCAGTCAGTTTGAGCTACAGATATCAGTCTCAATCACCATCAAAATCAGTCAGTTTAAGCTACAGATATCAGTCTCAATCACCATCAAAATCAGTCAGTTTAAACTACAGATATCAGTCTCAATCACCATCAAAATCAGTCAGTTTAAGCTACAGATATCAGTCTCAATCACCATCAAAATCAGTCAGTTTAAGCTACAGATATCAGTCTCAATCACCATCAAATTCAGTCAGTTTAAGCTACAGATATCAGTCTCAATCCCCATCAAAATCAGTCAGTTTAAGCTACAGATATCAGTCTCAATCCCCATCAAAGTCAGTCAGTTTAAGCTACAGATATCAGTCTCAATCCCCATCAACATCAGTCAGTTTAAGCTACAGATATTAGTCTCAATCACCATCAAAATCAGTCAGTTTAAGCTACAGATATAAGTCTCAATCACCATCAAAATCAGTCAGTTTAAGCTACACATATCAGTCTCAATCACCATCAAAATCAGTCAGTTTAAGCTACAGATATCAGCCTCAGTCCCCATCAACATCAGTCAGCTTAAGCTACAGATATCAGTCTCAGTCCCCATCAACATCAGTCAGTTTAAGCTACAGATATCAGTCTCAATCCACATCAAAATCAGTCAGTTTAAGCTACAGATATCAGTCTCAATCCCCATCAAAGTCAGTCAGTTTAAGCTACAGATATCAGTCTCAATCCCCATCAAAATCAGTCAGTTTAAGCTACAGATATCAGTCTCAATCACCATCAAAATCAGTCAGTTTAAGCTACAGATATCAGTCTCAATCACCATCAAAATCAGTCAGTTTAAGCTACAGATATCAGTCTCAATCCCCATCAAAGTCAGTCAGTTTAAGCTACAGATATCAGTCTCAATCCCCATCAAAATCAGTCAGTTTAAGCTACAGATATCAGTCTCAATCACCATCAAAATCAGTCAGTTTAAGCTACAGATATCAGTCTCAGTCCCCATTAACATCAGTCAGTTTAAGCTACAGATATCAGTCTCAGTCCCCATCAACATCAGTCAGTTTAAGCTACAGATATCAGTCTCAATCCCCATCAAAATCAGTCAGTTTAAGCTACAGATATCAGTCTCAATCCCCATCAACATCAGTCAGTTTAAGCTACAGATATCAGTTTCAATCACCATCAAAATCAGTCAGTTTAAGCTACAGATATCAGTCTCAATCACCATCAAAATCAGTCAGTTTAAGCTACAGATATCAGTCTCAATCACCATCAAAATCAGTCAGTTTAAGCTACAGATATCAGTCTCAATCACCATCAAAATCAGTCAGTTTAAGGTACAGATATCAGTCTCAATCACCATCAAAATCAGTCAGTTTAAGCTACAGATATCAGTCTCAATCACCATCAAAATCAGTCAGTTTAAGCTACAGATATCAGTCTCAATCACCATCAAAATCAGTCAGTTTAAGCTACAGATATCAGTCTCAATCCCCATCAACATCAGTCAGTTTAAGCTACAGATATCAGTCTCAATCACCATCAAAATCAATCAGTTTAAGCTACAGATATCAGTCTCAATCACCATCAAAATCAGTCAGTTTAAGCTACAGATATCAGTCTCAATCACCATCAAAATCAGTCAGTTTAAGCTACAGATATCAGTCTCAATCACCATCAAATTCAGTCAGTTTAAGCTACAGATATCGGTCTCAATCCCCATCAAAATCAGTCAGTTTAAGCTACAGATATCAGTCTCAATCCCCATCAAAGTCAGTCAGTTTAAGCTACAGATATCAGTCTCAATCCCCATCAAAATCAGTCAGTTTAAGCTACAGATATCAGTCTCAATCGCCATCAAAATCAGTCAGTTTAAGCTACAGATATCAGTCTCAATCGCCATCAAAATCAGTCAGTTTAAGCTACAGATATCAGTCTCAATCACCATCAACATCAGTCAGTTTAAGCTACAGATATCAGTCTCAATCACCATCAAAATCAGTCAGTTTAAGCTACAGATATCAGTCTCAATCACCATCAAAATCAGTCAGTTTAAGCTACAGATATCAGTCTCAATCACCATCAAAATCAGTCAGTTTAAGCTACAGATATCAGTCTCAGTCCCCATCAACATCAGTCAGTTTAAGCTACAGATATCAGTCTCAGTCCCCATCAACATCAGTCAGTTTAAGCTACAGATATCAGTCTCAATCACCATCAAAATCAGTCAGTTTAAGCTACAGATATCAGTCTCAATCACCATCAAAATCAGTCAGTTTAAGCTACAGATATCAGTCTCAATCACCATCAAAATCAGTCAGTTTAAGCTACAGATATCAGTCTCAATCCCCATCAAAGTCAGTCAGTTTAAGCTACAGATATCAGTCTCAATCCCCATCAAAATCAGTCAGTTTAAGCTACAGATATCAGTCTCAGTCCCCATCAACATCAGTCAGTTTAAGCTACAGATATCAGTCTCAGTCCCCATCAACATCAGTCAGTTTAAGCTACAGATATCAGTCTCAATCACCATCAAAATCAGTCAGTTTAAGCTACAGATATCAGTCTCAATCACCATCAAAATCAGTCAGTTTAAGCTACAGATATCAGTCTCAATCACCATCAAAATCAGTCAGTTTAAGCTACAGATATCAGTCTCAATCACCATCAAAATCAGTCAGTTTAAGCTACAGATATCAGTCTCAATCACCATCAAAATCAGTCAGTTTAAGCTACAGATATAAGTCTCAATCCCCATCAAAATCAGTCAGTTTAAGCTACAGATATCAGTCTCAATCCCCATCAACATCAGTCAGTTTAAGCTACAGATATCAGTCTCAATCACCATCAAAATCAGTCAGTTTAAGCTACAGATATCAGTCTCAATCACCATCAAAATCAGTCAGTTTAAGCTACAGATATCAGTCTCAATCACCATCAAAATCAGTCAGTTTAAGCTACAGATATCAGTCTCAATCACCATCAAATTCAGTCAGTTTAAGCTACAGATATCAGTCTCAATCCCCATCAAAATCAGTCAGTTTAAGCTACAGATATCAGTCTCAATCCCCATCAAAGTCAGTCAGTTTAAGCTACAGATATCAGTCTCAATCCCCATCAAAATCTGTCAGTTTAAGCTACAGATATCAGTCTCAATCGCCATCAAAATCAGTCAGTTTAAGCTACAGATATCAGTCTCAATCGCCATCAAAATCAGTCAGTTTAAGCTACAGATATCAGTCTCAATCACCATCAACATCAGTCAGTTTAAGCTACAGATATCAGTCTCAATCACCATCAAAATCAGTCAGTTTAAGCTACAGATATCAGTCTCAATCACCATCAAAATCAGTCAGTTTAAGCTACAGATATCAGTCTCAATCACCATCAAAATCAGTCAGTTTAAGCTACAGATATCAGTCTCAATCACCATCAAAATCAGTCAGTTTAAGCTACAGATATCAGTCTCAATCACCATCAAAATCAGTCAGTTTAAGCTACAGATATCAGTCTCAATCACCATCAAAATCAGTCAGTTTAAGCTACAGATATCAGTCTCAATCACCATCAAAATCAGTCAGTTTAAGCTACAGATATCAGTCTCAATCCCCATCAAAATCAGTCAGTTTAAGCTACAGATATAAGTCTCAATCCCCATCAAAATCAGTCAGTTTAAGCTACAGATATCAGTCTCAATCCCCATCAACATCAGTCAGTTTAAGCTACAGATATCAGTCTCAATCACCATCAAAATCAGTCAGTTTAAGCTACAGATATCAGTCTCAATCACCATCAAAATCAGTCAGTTTAAGCTACAGATATCAGTCTCAATCACCATCAAAATCAGTCAGTTTAAGCTACAGATATCAGTCTCAATCACCATCAAATTCAGTCAGTTTAAGCTACAGATATCAGTCTCAATCCCCATCAAAATCAGTCAGTTTAAGCTACAGATATCAGTCTCAATCCCCATCAAAGTCAGTCAGTTTAAGCTACAGATATCAGTCTCAATCCCCATCAAAATCAGTCAGTTTAAGCTACAGATATCAGTCTCAATCGCCATCAAAATCAGTCAGTTTAAGCTACAGATATCAGTCTCAATCGCCATCAAAATCAGTCAGTTTAAGCTACAGATATCAGTCTCAATCACCATCAACATCAGTCAGTTTAAGCTACAGATATCAGTCTCAATCACCATCAAAATCAGTCAGTTTAAGCTACAGATATCAGTCTCAATCACCATCAAAATCAGTCAGTTTAAGCTACAGATATCAGTCTCAATCACCATCAAAATCAGTCAGTTTAAGCTACAGATATCAGTCTCAGTCCCCATCAACATCAGTCAGTTTAAGCTACAGATATCAGTCTCAGTCCCCATCAACATCAGTCAGTTTAAGCTACAGATATCAGTCTCAATCACCATCAAAATCAGTCAGTTTAAGCTACAGATATCAGTCTCAGTCCCCATCAACATCAGTCAGTTTAAGCTACAGATATCAGTCTCAGTCCCCATCAACATCAGTCAGTTTAAGCTACAGATATCAGTCTCAATCACCATCAAAATCAGTCAGTTTAAGCTACAGATATCAGTCTCAATCACCATCAAAATCAGTCAGTTTAAACTACAGATATCAGTCTCAATCACCATCAAAATCAGTCAGTTTAAGCTACAGATATCAGTTTCAATCCCCATCAAAATCTGTCAGTTTAAGCTACAGATATCAGTCTCAATCACCATCAAAATCAGTCAGTTTAAGCTACAGATATCAGTCTCAGTCCCCATCAACATCAGTCAGTTTAAGCTACAGATATCAGTCTCAGTCCCCATCAACATCAGTCAGTTTAAGCTACAGATATCAGTCTCAATCCCCATCAAAATCAGTCAGTTTAAGCTACAGATATCAGTCTCAATCCCCATCAACATCAGTCAGTTTAAGCTACAGATATCAGTCTCAATCACCATCAAAATCAGTCAGTTTAAGCTACAGATATCAGTCTCAATCACCATCAAAATCAGTCAGTTTAAACTACAGATATCAGTCTCAATCACCATCAAAATCAGTCAGTTTAAGCTACAGATATCAGTCTCAATCCACATCAAAATCAGTCAGTTTAAGCTACAGATATCAGTCTCAATCCCCATCAAAATCAGTCAGTTTAAGCTACAGATATCAGTCTCAGTCCCCATCAACATCAGTCAGTTTAAGCTACAGATATCAGTCTCAGTCCCCATCAACATCAGTCAGTTTAAGCTACAGATATCAGTCTCAATCCCCATCAAAATCAGTCAGTTTAAGCTACAGATATCAGTCTCAATCCCCATCAACATCAGTCAGTTTAAGCTACAGATATTAGTCTCAATCACCATCAAAATCAGTCAGTTTAAGCTACAGATATAAGTCTCAATCACCATCAAAATCAGTCAGTTTAAGCTACACATATCAGTCTCAATCACCATCAAAATCAGTCAGTTTAAGCTACAGGTATCAGCCTCAGTCCCCATCAACATCAGTCAGCTTAAGCTACAGATATCAGTCTCAGTCCCCATCAACATCAGTCAGTTTAAGCTACAGATATCAGTCTCAATCCACATCAAAATCAGTCAGTTTAAGCTACAGATATCAGTCTCAATCCCCATCAAAATCAGTCAGTTTAAGCTACAGATATCAGTCTCAATCCCCATCAAAGTCAGTCAGTTTAAGCTACAGATATCAGTCTCAATCCCCATCAAAATCAGTCAGTTTAAGCTACAGATATCAGTCTCAATCACCATCAAAATCTATCAGTTTAAGCTACAGATATCAGTCTCAATCACCATCAAAATCAGTCAGTTTAAGCTACAGATATCAGTCTCAATCCCCATCAAAGTCAGTCAGTTTAAGCTACAGATATCAGTCTCAATCCCCATCAAAATCAGTCAGTTTAAGCTACAGATATCAGTCTCAATCACCATCAAAATCAGTCAGTTTAAGCTACAGATATCAGTCTCAGTCCCCATTAACATCAGTCAGTTTAAGCTACAGATATCAGTCTCAGTCCCCATCAACATCAGTCAGTTTAAGCTACAGATATCAGTCTCAATCCCCATCAAAATCAGTCAGTTTAAGCTACAGATATCAGTCTCAATCCCCATCAACATCAGTCAGTTTAAGCTACAGATATCAGTTTCAATCACCATCAAAATCAGTCAGTTTAAGCTACAGATATCAGTCTCAATCACCATCAAAATCAGTCAGTTTAAGCTACAGATATCAGTCTCAATCACCATCAAAATCAGTCAGTTTAAGCTACAGATATCAGTCTCAATCACCATCAAAATCAGTCAGTTTAAGCTACAGATATCAGTCTCAATCACCATCAAAATCAGTCAGTTTAAGCTACAGATATCAGTCTCAATCACCATCAAAATCAGTCAGTTTAAGCTACAGATATCAGTCTCAATCACCATCAAAATCAGTCAGTTTAAGCTACAGATATAAGTCTTAATCCCCATCAAAATCAGTCAGTTTAAGCTACAGATATCAGTCTCAATCCCCATCAACATCAGTCAGTTTAAGCTACAGATATCAGTCTCAATCACCATCAAAATCAGTCAGTTTAAGCTACAGATATCAGTCTCAATCACCATCAAAATCAGTCAGTTTAAGCTACAGATATCAGTCTCAATCACCATCAAAATCAGTCAGTTTAAGCTACAGATATCAGTCTCAATCACCATCAAATTCAGTCAGTTTAAGCTACAGATATCAGTCTCAATCCCCATCAACATCAGTCAGTTTAAGCTACAGATATCAGTCTCAATCACCATCAAAATCAGTCAGTTTAAGCTACAGATATCAGCCTCAGTCCCCATCAACATCAGTCAGCTTAAGCTACAGATATCAGTCTCAGTCCCCATCAACATCAGTCAGTTTAAGCTACAGATATCAGTCTCAATCCACATCAAAATCAGTCAGTTTAAGCTACAGATATCAGTCTCAATCCCCATCAAAATCAGTCAGTTTAAGCTACAGATATCAGTCTCAATCCCCATCAAAGTCAGTCAGTTTAAGCTACAGATATCAGTCTCAATCCCCATCAAAATCAGTCAGTTTAAGCTACAGATATCAGTCTCAATCACCATCAAAATCAGTCAGTTTAAGCTACAGATATCAGTCTCAATCACCATCAAAATCAGTCAGTTTAAGCTACAGATATCAGTCTCAATCCCCATCAAAGTCAGTCAGTTTAAGCTACAGATATCAGTCTCAATCCCCATCAAAATCAGTCAGTTTAAGCTACAGATATCAGTCTCAATCACCATCAAAATCAGTCAGTTTAAGCTACAGATATCAGTCTCAGTCCCCATTAACATCAGTCAGATTAAGCTACAGATATCAGTCTCAGTCCCCATCAACATCAGTCAGTTTAAGCTACAGATATCAGTCTCAATCCCCATCAAAATCAGTCAGTTTAAGCTACAGATATCAGTCTCAATCCCCATCAACATCAGTCAGTTTAAGCTACAGATATCAGTTTCAATCACCATCAAAATCAGTCAGTTTAAGCTACAGATATCAGTCTCAATCACCATCAAAATCAGTCAGTTTAAGCTACAGATATCAGTCTCAATCACCATCAAAATCAGTCAGTTTAAGCTACAGATATCAATCTCAATCACCATCAAAATCAGTCAGTTTAAGCTACAGATATCAGTCTCAATCACCATCAAAATCAGTCAGTTTAAGCTACAGATATCAGTCTCAATCACCATCAAAATCAGTCAGTTTAAGCTACAGATATCAGTCTCAATCACCATCAAAATCAGTCAGTTTAAGCTACAGATATAAGTCTCAATCCCCATCAACATCAGTCAGTTTAAGCTACAGATATCAGTCTCAATCCCCATCAACATCAGTCAGTTTAAGCTACAGATATCAGTCTCAATCACCATCAAAATCAGTCAGTTTAAGCTACAGATATCAGTCTCAATCACCATCAAAATCAGTCAGTTTAAGCTACAGATATCAGTCTCAATCACCATCAAAATCAGTCAGTTTAAGCTACAGATATCAGTCTCAATCACCATCAAATTCAGTCAGTTTAAGCTACAGATATCAGTCTCAATCCCCATCAAAATCAGTCAGTTTAAGCTACAGATATCAGTCTCAGTCCCCATCAACATCAGTCAGTTTAAGCTACAGATATCAGTCTCAGTCCCCATCAACATCAGTCAGTTTAAGCTACAGATATCAGTCTCAATCCCCATCAAAATCAGTCAGTTTAAGCTACAGATATCAGTCTCAATCCCCATCAACATCAGTCAGTTTAAGCTACAGATATTAGTCTCAATCACCATCAAAATCAGTCAGTTTAATCTACAGATATAAGTCTCAATCACCATCACAATCAGTCAGTTTAAGCTACACATATCAGTCTCAATCACCATCAAAATCAGTCAGTTTAAGCTACAGATATCAGCCTCAGTCCCCATCAACATCAGTCAGCTTAAGCTACAGATATCAGTCTCAGTCCCCATCAACATCAGTCAGTTTAAGCTACAGATATCAGTCTCAATCCACATCAAAATCAGTCAGTTTAAGCTACAGATATCAGTCTCAATCCCCATCAAAATCAGTCAGTTTAAGCTACAGATATCAGTCTCAATCCCCATCAAAGTCAGTCAGTTTAAGCTACAGATATCAGTCTCAATCCCCATCAAAATCAGTCAGTTTAAGCTACAGATATCAGTCTCAATCACCATCAAAATCAGTCAGTTTAAGCTACAGATATCAGTCTCAATCACCATCAAAATCAGTCAGTTTAAGCTACAGATATCAGTCTCAATCCCCATCAAAGTCAGTCAGTTTAAGCTACAGATATCAGTCTCAATCACCATCAAAATCAGTCAGTTTAAGCTACAGATATCAGTCTCAATCACCATCAACATCAGTCAGTTTAAGCTACAGATATCAGTTTCAATCACCATCAAAATCAGTCAGTTTAAGCTACAGATATCAGTCTCAATCACCATCAAAATCAGTCAGTTTAAGCTACAGATATCAGTCTCAATCACCATCAAAATCAGTCAGTTTAAGCTACAGATATCAGTCTCAATCACCATCAAAATCAGTCAGTTTAAGCTACAGATATCAGTCTCAATCACCATCAAAATCAGTCAGTTTAAGCTACAGATATCAGTCTCAATCACCATCAAAATCAGTCAGTTTAAGCTACAGATATCAGTCTCAATCACCATCAAAATCAGTCAGTTTAAGCTACAGATATAAGTCTTAATCCCCATCAAAATCAGTCAGTTTAAGCTACAGATATCAGTCTCAATCCCCATCAACATCAGTCAGTTTAAGCTACAGATATCAGTCTCAATCACCATCAAAATCAGTCAGTTTAAGCTACAGATATCAGTCTCAATCACCATCAAAATCAGTCAGTTTAAGCTACAGATATCAGTCTCAATCACCATCAAAATCAGTCAGTTTAAGCTACAGATATCAGTCTCAATCACCATCAAATTCAGTCAGTTTAAGCTACAGATATCAGTCTCAATCCCCATCAACATCAGTCAGTTTAAGCTACAGATATCAGTCTCAATCACCATCAAAATCAGTCAGTTTAAGCTACAGATATCAGCCTCAGTCCCCATCAACATCAGTCAGCTTAAGCTACAGATATCAGTCTCAGTCCCCATCAACATCAGTCAGTTTAAGCTACAGATATCAGTCTCAATCCACATCAAAATCAGTCAGTTTAAGCTACAGATATCAGTCTCAATCCCCATCAAAATCAGTCAGTTTAAGCTACAGATATCAGTCTCAATCCCCATCAAAGTCAGTCAGTTTAAGCTACAGATATCAGTCTCAATCCCCATCAAAATCAGTCAGTTTAAGCTACAGATATCAGTCTCAATCACCATCAAAATCAGTCAGTTTAAGCTACAGATATCAGTCTCAATCACCATCAAAATCAGTCAGTTTAAGCTACAGATATCAGTCTCAATCCCCATCAAAGTCAGTCAGTTTAAGCTACAGATATCAGTCTCAATCCCCATCAAAATCAGTCAGTTTAAGCTACAGATATCAGTCTCAATCACCATCAAAATCAGTCAGTTTAAGCTACAGATATCAGTCTCAGTCCCCATTAACATCAGTCAGTTTAAGCTACAGATATCAGTCTCAGTCCCCATCAACATCAGTCAGTTTAAGCTACAGATATCAGTCTCAATCCCCATCAAAATCAGTCAGTTTAAGCTACAGATATCAGTCTCAATCCCCATCAACATCAGTCAGTTTAAGCTACAGATATCAGTTTCAATCACCATCAAAATCAGTCAGTTTAAGCTACAGATATCAGTCTCAATCACCATCAAAATCAGTCAGTTTAAGCTACAGATATCAGTCTCAATCACCATCAAAATCAGTCAGTTTAAGCTACAGATATCAGTCTCAATCACCATCAAAATCAGTCAGTTTAAGCTACAGATATCAGTCTCAATCACCATCAAAATCAGTCAGTTTAAGCTACAGATATCAGTCTCAATCACCATCAAAATCAGTCAGTTTAAGCTACAGATATCAGTCTCAATCACCATCAAAATCAGTCAGTTTAAGCTACAGATATAAGTCTCAATCCCCATCAACATCAGTCAGTTTAAGCTACAGATATCAGTCTCAATCCCCATCAACATCAGTCAGTTTAAGCTACAGATATCAGTCTCAATCACCATCAAAATCAGTCAGTTTAAGCTACAGATATCAGTCTCAATCACCATCAACATCAGTCAGTTTAAGCTACAGATATCAGTCTCAATCACCATCAAATTCAGTCAGTTTAAGCTACAGATATCAGTCTCAATCCCCATCAACATCAGTCAGTTTAAGCTACAGATATCAGTCTCAATCACCATCAAAATCAGTCAGTTTAAGCTACAGATATCAGCCTCAGTCCCCATCAACATCAGTCAGCTTAAGCTACAGATATCAGTCTCAGTCCCCATCAACATCAGTCAGTTTAAGCTACAGATATCAGTCTCAATCCACATCAAAATCAGTCAGTTTAAGCTACAGATATCAGTCTCAATCCCCATCAAAATCAGTCAGTTTAAGCTACAGATATCAGTCTCAATCCCCATCAAAGTCAGTCAGTTTAAGCTACAGATATCAGTCTCAATCCCCATCAAAATCAGTCAGTTTAAGCTACAGATATCAGTCTCAATCACCATCAAAATCAGTCAGTTTAAGCTACAGATATCAGTCTCAGTCCCCATTAACATCAGTCAGTTTAAGCTACAGATATCAGTCTCAGTCCCCATCAACATCAGTCAGTTTAAGCTACAGATATCAGTCTCAATCCCCATCAAAATCAGTCAGTTTAAGCTACAGATATCAGTCTCAATCCCCATCAACATCAGTCAGTTTAAGCTACAGATATCAGTTTCAATCACCATCAAAATCAGTCAGTTTAAGCTACAGATATCAGTCTCAATCACCATCAAAATCAGTCAGTTTAAGCTACAGATATCAGTCTCAATCACCATCAAAATCAGTCAGTTTAAGCTACAGATATCAGTCTCAATCACCATCAAAATCAGTCAGTTTAAGCTACAGATATCAGTCTCAATCACCATCAAAATCAGTCAGTTTAAGCTACAGATATCAGTCTCAATCATCATCAAAATCAGTCAGTTTAAGCTACAGATATCAGTCTCAATCACCATCAAAATCAGTCAGTTTAAGCTACAGATATAAGTCTCAATCCCCATCAACATCAGTCAGTTTAAGCTACAGATATCAGTCTCAATCCCCATCAACATCAGTCAGTTTAAGCTACAGATATCAGTCTCAATCACCATCAAAATCAGTCAGTTTAAGCTACAGATATCAGTCTCAATCACCATCAAAATCAGTCAGTTTAAGCTACAGATATCAGTCTCAATCACCATCAAAATCAGTCAGTTTAAGCTACAGATATCAGTCTCAATCACCATCAAATTCAGTCAGTTTAAGCTACAGATATCAGTCTCAATCCCCATCAAAATCAGTCAGTGTAAGCTACAGATATCAGTCTCAATCCCCATCAAAGTCAGTCAGTTTAAGCTACAGATATCAGTCTCAATCCCCATCAAAATCAGTCAGTTTAAGCTACAGATATCAGTCTCAATCGCCATCAAAATCAGTCAGTTTAAGCTACAGATATCAGTCTCAATCGCCATCAAAATCAGTCAGTTTAAGCTACAGATATCAGTCTCAATCACCATCAAAATCAGTCAGTTTAAGCTACAGATATCAGTCTCAATCACCATCAAAATCAGTCAGTTTAAGCTACAGATATCAGTCTCAATCACCATCAAAATCAGTCAGTTTAAGCTACAGATATCAGTCTCAATCACCATCAAAATCAGTCAGTTTAAGCTACAGATATCAGTCTCAATCCACAACATCCACCTATGTTGGCCTTCTGCATCTGCGGTGGAAAGTGGCAGAGCTACAACTCTTGTTGTCAGACCAAAAATCGCATTTCTCATAAAAACATTTTGGTCTACTAAATTT
The DNA here is from genome assembly GCF_045679555.1 of Salvelinus alpinus. Taxonomy (NCBI): domain Eukaryota; kingdom Metazoa; phylum Chordata; class Actinopteri; order Salmoniformes; family Salmonidae; genus Salvelinus; species Salvelinus alpinus. The sequence goes on along the minus strand of NC_092088.1, from coordinate 68,177,503 downwards.
ATGGAAAGATGGGACTCTCACAAGCAGGAAGGTGTTTTCTGTTTTGCTCTACGACCCCCACAAGCCTCATGTGACACGTCTGAAGTTGGTACCGACGATGTGCCAACTTCGGTCTGTCCCATCCGAACCATTCGGGCTACAAACTAATATGACCCCACTATGGAAAGGGGAGACTCTCACGAACATGATGGTGTTCTCCATTTTGCCTCCAATTGTCTCATAGGCTGCCACCGCTACAATATATTATTTAAAAGGTTCAAAATTGAACCCCTCCCATCGCAAAAAGGTTTTGGTTTGAACCTTTGCACATGGGGTTCCTCGAAGACCCTTTTCAGAGGGGTTCCTAAAGGAACGTTTTTCAACTAGAAAAGGTTCCGCCGGGGGCAACCCAAAAGGTTTTGGGGGGGGGGGAATCCTGCTCTAGATCACTCAATAGACCTATAACCTTAAAATGTAAAAACAGCTGTTCTGTGGTAGTGGGATACCAACTCTGATGTTGCTGTTATATTTTCATGTAAGTAATAATCTGGTGTGGTATACTGTATGTTTACTTGTATTCTATATTTCCAACCTCTTCCATGGCACTTTACACATTTCTTTCAGAATTAAAGTTATCTTTTTTCCAATAATCATTTTCTTACAGTACTTGTGTGATATTACAAAATTAAAAGTGTTATAGCATAGCATTTATTAGTATATCAAATGGATTATAGTGCTATTATCTATTATTATTAGATTGAGAACATCGAGAAAGAAAATGAAAAATATAATGTTCTTCCTTTTATAAAAGTATATCATGTCCTATAGGGGTTAAAAAGTGGGGACATGACTTAAAAAAGGCTTTCACCTTGATAGTTTTACAGAAGGGGAGAGATGGGGTGCTTCCCAAATGGCACCCTATTTCCTATGGGCCCTGGTCTAAAGTAGTGCACTATATAAGGAATAGGGTGCTGGTTGAGATGCAGCCATGGCTTACCATGTCATTCTATGTGTCTACGGCTAGATGACCATGTGATGTGTATTATCATGATATACTACTCTGCGTGTGTATACAATGTGTCCAAATAACCTAGAGGAGTTCAAGCAGTATGTGTTTTTTTATTTGATGCTGATTTGTTTTGTTTGTTTTGTTTGTTGCTTTTTGTCGTAAACGTCTTTACAACGCTCCTAAAACTCAAAGAGCGCTTGGAGATGAAAGCGAAGCATCCTGGGTAGTATGACTGCAGAGGCGAGATAGAGAAGGACGTGGCTCTATAAAATGCTGCTCTTTTCTCTTTTTTCCCCATCACTCCATCTGCACCTTGATTTCTGATGAAGGAGAGAACCCCACCCTGAAAACATGTGTTGTTTATGAGTTTATGAAAATATCAAATTCCCATATTTTGGTTTTTAACTGTTTGTCCCAAATATTCCCAGACTATTTTTACCACTAATTATACTATGAACTTAAAATGGATAGATTTAATATTTATAATTAGGCGATTCAGTGTATTTGTTTTCAAAGGACATAACTTATCTTCTGTCTTCCTAGGGCCCAGTCAGTGCTGAGAGTGGAGACATTGAGACATGTTTTATTGAGAGTAGAGCGGAGCTGAGTCGGTCCACTGGCCAGATTGCAGAACTCTGCTCTAACTGAATCTTACCGCCTTATGGCCGATTGACGTGATAAAAGGCCTGGTCTCGCATGGCTGCGTAGGCGACCATTAAATGATTGCCACTTTAATTGGCTCTGTTAATGCAGTCATTTGTAAGATGGCACCACGGGCCACGGGCCAGCCACAAAATGGCTGCCATCAGCTCCCTCAGCTAAACTCTCCCTCTTCCACAACAATCCATTAATGTATACCTTAATTCCATTCCACTGACCCAAGTCAATGTCCATAGCCCATAGCCCATACACCACCAGAGGTAGTGGTCCCCGTTTGTATTGATATAACACTCTCTGGCTGGGAAGTTTATTTGCATCGTAAATCATCATTATCTCTCCAATGTAAAGTAACAGAGATGGCTTTTCTCAATGGAATACCAGGTGACAGTATTCTGGTAGATATTATGAAGAGCCACAATGCTAACGTCAAAGGAGCCATGTGGGATCATATTTTTCAAAACTCAACTGTAGGACTCTCATTGCCATATCCTTTGAATAAAAAGCTAAACTTGAGGTGCAGATGTTCATGGAAAGAGAAATCTGAAATCTCCTGTATGCTTCTTTAGTTTGATTCATTCGATATGTTCATTTTTCATTGTGTGTAGCTAGCTAGGTGCAGAAAGCTGAGTCATTTAAGTATACAGTACCAGTCAAAAGTTTGGACATACCTACTCATTCAAGGGTTTTCATTTATTTTTTAAATGTTATACATTGTAGAATAATAGTGAAGATATCAAAACTATAAAATAACACATATGGAATCATGTACAGTCGTAACCAAAAAAGTGTAAAACAAATCAAAATATATTTTATATTTGAGATTCTTCAAAGTAGCCACCCTTTGCCTTGATGACAGCGTTACACACTCTTGGCATTCTCTCAACCAGCTTCATGAGGTTGTCAGCTGGAATGCATTTCAATTAACAGGTGTGCCTTGTTAAAAGTAGTTAATTTGTGGGATTTCTTTCCTCCTTAATGCGTTTGAGCCAATCAGTTGTGTTGTTACAAGGTAGGGGTGGTATACAGAAGATAGCCCTGTTTGGTAAAAAAACAAGTCCATATTATGAACAGCTCAAATAAGCAAAGAGAAATGACAGTCTGTCATTACTTTAAGACGTGAAGATCAGTCAATCCGGAAAATGTCAAGAACTTTGAACATTTCTTCAAGTGCAGTCGCAAAAACCATCAAACGCTATGATGAAACTGGCTCTCATGAGGACCACCACAGGAAAAGAAGACCCAGAGTTACCTCTGCTGCAGAGGGTAAGTTCATTAGAGTTATCAGCCTCAGAAATCGGCAATTAACTGCACATCAGATCGCACCTCACAGAGTTCAAGAACAGACATATCTCAACATCAACTGTTCAGAGGAGACTGCGTGAATCAGGCCTTCATGGTCTAATTATTGCAAAGAAACCACTACTAAAGGACACCAATAAGAAGATGAGACGTGCTTGGGCCAAGAAACACGAGCAATAGACAATAGACTGGTGGAAATCTGTCCTTTGGTCTGAGTCCAAATTTGAGATTTTTAGTTCCAACCGCCGTGTCTTTATGAGACGCAGAGTAGGTGAACGGATGATCTCCTCATGTGTGGTTCCCACCGTGAAGCATGGAAGAGGAGGTATGAAGGAAGAGGAGGTATGATGGTGTGGGGGTGCTTTGCTGGTGACACTGTCAGTGATTTATTTAGAATTCAAGGCACACTTAAACAGCATGGCTCCCACAGCATTCTGCAGCGATATGCCATCCCATCTGGTTTGTGCTTAGTGGGACTATCATCTGTTTTTCAACAGGACAATTACCCAAAACACACCTCCAGGCTGTGTATGGGCTATTTGACCAAGAAGGAGAGTGATGGAGTGCTGCATCAGATGACCTGGCCTCCACAATCACCCTACCTCAACCCAATTAAGATGGTTTGGGATGAGTTGGACCGCAGAGTGAAGGAAAAGCAGCCAACAAGTGCTCAGCATATGTGAGAACTCCTTCAAGACTGTTGGAAAAGAATTCCCCATGAAGCTGGTTGAGAGAATGCCAAGAGTGTGCAAAGATGTCATCAAGGCCCTTGAATGAGTAGGTGTGTCCAAACTTTTGACTGGTACTGTATGTCTGTGCGACTTTGTCCTGTTTGAAACAAACTATGTTGCAGTTTTACATGTCAGGGGATTTCTTTAAAAAGTATATTTTACAAAAACTACAAGCAAAAAAAACTCCAAACACTGTGTTTATGTACACATGTATTGCAAATTATCTTTTGTATGTGTATTATATATCTACTCACCTGTCAAGTGGTCATCATCACAGTGTATTTACTATATTTCTGTGTTATTACTGTTCTGTGTTTAAAGTTAGTATTTTCCAGATATGCCCAGAAGCCTTCTTGTATCAGGCTACACTACTGTACTTTATCAATACTCTGTACTGTATGTAACTGTTACTCTGGACAAAAGAGAAAGCTTCTCATTCATCTAGGCCCAATATCAAAGGTTTATATCAAACGTATATATCATATTTAACTGTTGATCCTCAAATTCAATATACTTTGTCTTTTAACAAGTTACCCCCAGGCTTCACGTTCGTCTATTCTTTCAAGGATGCTGATGCCATTAGTAACGCAAGGTGATTCTGCTTTGCTTTTTGAAACATGACGGATGATCCAGCCGACTCTACCACTTCTACTCACTCTTTCCTAACTCTCTCTCCCTCTCCATCTCTCTCTCTCCCCCCTCTCTCTCCCTCATTCTCTCACTTTCAGGAAGAGAGAAGGAGCTGGTGCTCTCAGCTCAAGTCTTCACTGAAGCACACACACACACACACACACACACACACACACACACACACACACACACACACACACACACACACACACACACACACACACACACACACACACACACACACACACACACACACACACACACACACACACACACACAGGCAGGTGGGGCGAGCTGAGGAGAGGCAGGGGGTGGGGGGCTGCGGCGAAGGCTTCTCAGTGCATTAACTTCTCTGGGAGTTATTTGCCCGAGGTGATTAATATGTTTGTCAGCCCTGCTCTCTGAGGTAGGGAGGGGGAGCGAGAGAGAGAGAGACTTGGCCCAGCAGCGTTCACCACAACAACGACCAGGGGGATTCACACTACCGTTCTTCTTCTTTCTCTTCTTCTTCGCTCTCCATCCCGCCTTCCCTGTCTCTTTTGTTCCATCCTTCCTCTACAGAAGGCTGTCTTTATTCCTGTGTTTGTTTGTGGAGCAGGGCTTTAAGGGCCCTCCCACGTGAGGCCTGGGGAACGTCCACTACAGCAGACGAGAGGCAGGCATTATTGGGGCTGATTGGTGAGGCCATGGCACAGCTGTGCTGGTTTCTGGGTTCCTCTCTCAGGAGGACCGGGAGGAGCAGGGAGGAGGAGAGTAGGAGGGGGTGAGGGACTACAAAGTGCTGCTGAAATTAAAGTCGGCCTCTGTGTTCTCCCTCTGAAGATCGACACACCAGACGCTCATCTCTCTGAAATAAAGGGGTTCTATAGCCCGTCAATCCCCATTTCTCTCTCTTTCTCTCTCTCTCTCTCCTCTCTCTCAGCTGCTAAACTCTAAAACTGTATTTTATGACAGCACTTTACATTACCTAGTGGTAACCTACAACCTACTGTATGTAACATTACTAGCCATAGGGTATAACCTCTAATTACCATGTGATTACTATGTAATTACCTGCTATGTACTGTAAGTACAGGCAATTAAAAGGTACTTACCACTGTTAATTCATTTAATTGTAGGAAAATGCAAGAAATTGTGAGCATAAAAAGTTGCAATTGCTCCATAGCTGCATGTAGTAACTCCTAGCCTGTTACAGGTTAATGATACATAGGGTATTTAAGCAATAAGGCACGATGGGGTGTGATTTACGGCCAAAATACCACGGCTAAGGGCTGTTCTTACGCACAACGCATCGCGGAGTACCTGGACACAGCCCTTAGCCGTGGTATATTGGCCATATACCACAAACCCCTGAGGTGCCTTATTGCTATTATAAATCAAATCAAATCAAATGTATTTATATAGCCCTTCTTACATCAGCTGATATCTCAAAGTGCTGTACAGAAACCCAGCCTAAAACCCCAAACAGCAAGCAATGCAGGTGTAGAAGCACGGTGGCTAGGAAAAACTCCCTAGAAAGGCCAAAACCTAGGAAGAAACCTAGAGAGGAACCAGGCTATGAGGGGTGGCCAGTCCTCTTCTGGCTGTGCCGGGTGGAGATTATAACAGAATATGGCCAAGATGTTCAAATGTTCATAAATTACCAGCATGGTCAAATAATAATAATCACAGTAGTTGTCGAGGGTGCAGTAAGTCAGCACCTCAGGAGTAAATGTCAGTTGGCTTTTCATAGCCGATCATTAAGAGTATCTCTACCGCTCCTGCAGTCTCTAGAGAGTTGAAAACAGCAGGTCTGGGACAGGTAGCACGTCCGGTGAACAGGTCAGGGTTCCATAGCCGCAGGCAGAACAGTTGAAACTGGAGCAGCAGCACGGCCAGGTGGACTGGTGAAAGCAAGGAGTCATCATGCCAGGTAGCCCTGAGGCATGGTCCTAGGGCTCAGGTCCTCCGTGAGAGAGAAAGAAAGAGAGAAAGAGAGAATTAGAAAGAGCATACTTAAATTCACACAGGACACCGGATAAGACAGGAGAAGTACTCCAGATATGACAAACTGACCCTAGCCCCCCGACACATGAACTACTGCAGCATAAATACTGGAGGCTGAGACAGGAGGGGTCAGGAGACACTGTGGCCCCATCCGATGATACCCCCGGACAGGGCCAAACAGGAAGGATATAACCCCACCCACTTTTCCAAAGCACAGCCCCCACACCACTAGAGGGATATCTTCAACCACCAACTTACCATCCTGAGACAAGGCCGAGTATAGCCCACAAAGATCTCCGCCACAGCACAACCCAAGGGGGGGCGCCAACCCAGACAGGAAGATCACGTCAGTGACTCAACCCACTCAAGTAACGCACCCCTCCTAGGGACGGTATGCAAGCGCACCAGTAAGCCAGTGACTCAGCCCCTGTAATAGGGTTAGAGGCAGAGAATCCCAGTGGAGAGAGAGGAACCGGCCAGGCAGAGACAGCAAGGGCGGTTCGTTGCTCCAGAGCCTTTCCGTTCACCTTCACACTCCTGGGCCAGACTACACTCAATCATATGACCCACTGAAGAGATTAGTCTTCAGTAAAGACTTAAAGGTTGAGACCGAGTCTGCGTCTCTCACATGGGTAGGCAGACCATTCCATAAAAATGTTGCTCTATAGGAGAAAGCCCTGTCTCCAGCTGTTTGCTTAGAAATTCTAGGGACAATTAGGAGGCCTACGTCTTGTGACCGTAGCGTACGTGTAGGTATGTACGGCAGGACCAAATTGGAAAGATAGGTAGGAGCAAGCCCATGTAATGCTTTGTAGGTTAGCAGTAAAACCTTGAAATCAGCCCTTGCCTTAACAGGAAGCCAGTGTAGAGAGGCTAGCACTGGAGTAATATGCTACATTTTTGGGGTTCTAGTCAGGATTCTAGCAGCCATATTTAGCACTAACTGAAGTTTATTTAGTGCTTTATCCGGGTAGCCGGAAAGTAGAGCACCGCAGTAGTCTAACCTAGAAGTAACAAAAGCATGGATTAATTTTTCTGCATCATTTTTGGACCGAAAGTTTCTGATTTTTGCAATGTTACGTAGATGGAAAAAAGCTGTCCTTGAAAAAGTCTTGATATGTTCGTCAAAAGAGAGATCAGGGTCCAGAGTAACGCCGAGGTCCTTCACAGTTTTATTTGAGACGAACAAGATTAATTGTCAGATTCAACAGAAGATCTCTTTGTTTCTTGGGACCTAGAACAAGCATCTCTGTTTTGTCCGAGTTTAAAAGTAGAACGTTTGCAGCCATCCACTTCCTTATGTCTGAAACACAGGCTTCTAGCGAGGGCAATTTTGGGGCTTCACCATGTTTCATTGAAATGTACAGCTGTGTGTCATCCGCATAGCAGTGAAAGTTAACATTATGTTTTCGAATGACATCCCCAAGAGGTAAAATATATAGTGAAAACAATAGTGGTCCCAAAACGGAACCTTGAGGAACACCGAAATGTACAGTTGATTTGTCAGAGGACAAACCAATCACAGAGACAAACTGATATCTTTCCGACAGATAAGATCTAAACCAGGCCAGAATTTGTCCGTGTAGACCAATTTGGGTTTCCAATCTCTCCAAAGGAATGTGGGGATCGATGGTATCAAAGGCAGCACTAAGGTCTAGGAGCACGAGGACAGATGCAGAGCTTCGGTCTGACGCAATTAAAAGGTCATTTTCCACCTTCACAAATGCAGTCTCAGTGCTATGATGGGGTCTAAAACCAGACTGAAGCATTTCGTATACATTGTTTGTCTTCAGGAAGGCAGTGAGTTGCTGCGCAACAGCTTTTTCAAAAATTTTTGAGAGGAATGGAAGATTCGACATAGGCCGATAGTTTTTTATATTTTCTGGGTCAAGGTTTGGCTTTTTCAAGAGAGGCTTTTTTACTGCCACTTTTAGTGAGTTTGGTACACATCCGGTGGATATAGAGCCATTTATTATGTTCAACATAGGAGGGCCGAGCACAGGAAGCAGCTCTTTCAGTAGTTTAGTTGGAATAGGGTCCAGTATGCAGCTTGAAGGTTTAGAGGCCATGATTATTTTCATCATTGTGTCAAGAGATATAGTACTAAAACACTAGAGTGTCTCTCTTGATCCTAGTTCCTGGCAGAGTTGTGCAGACTCAGGACAGCTGAGCTTTGGAGGAATACGCAGATTTAAAGAGGAGTCCGTAATTTGCTTTCTAATGATCATGATCTCTTCCTCAAAGAAGTTCATGAATTTATTACTGCTGAAGTGAAAGCCATCGTCACTTGGGGAATGCTGCTTTTTAGTTAGCTTTGCGACAGTATCAAAAATAAATTTCGGATTGTTCTTATTTTCCTCAATTAAGTTGGAAAAATAGGATGATCGAGCAGCAGTGAGGGCTCTTCGATACTGCACGGTACTGTCTTTCCAAGCTAGTCGGAAGACTTCCAGTTTGGTGTGGCGCCATTTCCGTTCCAATTTTCTGGAAGCTGGCTTCAAAGCTCGGGTATTTTCTGTATGCCAGGGAGTTAGTTTCTTATGACAAATGTTTTTCGTTTTTAGGGGTGCAACTGCATCTAGGGTATTGCGCAAGGTTAAATTGAGTTTCTCAGTTAGGTGGTTAACTGATTTTTGTCCTCTGACGTCCTTGGGTAGGCAGAGGGAGTCTGGAAGGGCATCAAGGAATCTTTGTGTTGTCTGAGAATTTATAGCACGACTTTTGATGCTCCTTGGTTGGGGTCTGAGCAGATTATTTGTTGCGATTGCAAACGTAATAAAATGGTGGTCCGATAGTCCAGGATTATGAGGAAAAACATTAAGATCTACAACATTTATTCCATGGGACAAAACTAGGTCCAGAGTATGACTGTGACAGTGAGTAGGTCCAGAGACATGTCGATGATGGCTCCGAAAGCCTTTTGGAGTGGGTCTGTGGACTTTTCCATGTGAATATTAAAATCACCAAAAATTAGAATATTATCTGCTATGACTACAAGGTCCGATAGGAATTCAGGGAACTCAGTGAGGAACGCTGTATATGGCCCAGGAGGCCTGTAAACAGTAGCTATAAAAAGTGATTGAGTAGGCTGCATAGATTTCATGACTAGAAGCTCAAAAGACGAAAACATCATTTTTTTTTTTGTAAATTGAAATTTGCTATTGTAAATGTTAGCAACACCTCCGCCTTTGCGGGATGCACGGGGGATATGGTCACTAGTGTAACCAGGAGGTGAGGCCTCATTTAACACAGTAAATTCATCAGGCTTAAGCCATGTTTCAGTCAGGCCAATCACATCAAGATTATGATTTGATCATAAACTGGTTACCAACGTAATTAGGGCAGTAAAAATACATGTTTTGTCCTACCCGTGGTATACGGTCTGATACACCACGGCTGTCAGCCAATCAGCATTCAGGGCTCGAACCACCAAGTTTATAATCCTCTGTTAGTTATTCTGTTATGTAATGTAATGTATTTTTTATTCACAGTCGCAACTCATGATCTCAACGTCAATGTTTTTTTATGTTAAACAAGTTAAAACATTACTGATTTTACTGATGTTTATATTTTTTATATTGTTGTATTGATTTGATTTGATTTTTTTTTGTTAGTTGTATTGATTGTGATTGTGATTGACTTTACACCTGTCCCTATACTTTGAAAATATTTTAAATGTCTTAGGTGCTCCTGTTTGGAATTTAATATATGAAAAAATATGCTGTTGAAAAAATATTACATATAAAAGTATACAGTATATGAAAAAAAGTATCGATTAACATTGACCTTTCTGTTTTTTCTATTCTATTCTAGTAAATAAAACCATAACTAGAAGGATGACAACATGGATGAAGAAAGAACACAAAAAAACAAGATAAACGAAATCAACAAAAATACAAAAAGAGAGGACATTGTCAGGATCCCTTCTATCAAGGCTTCAAGGGGAGGGTGGATGGAAGATGTTTTGGCCAAGCACCATAACAACGGCCTAAACCACTGCGCCTGGAGTTTTAGGGGGGGAGCGAGATACAGCTTTCCCCTGGGACAAGCCTTGCTGGGCGGACGAGACCAAGAGAAAGGGCACCATAAAACTATTTTATTTTTCTAAACTTTTTTAAGTTTATGATTTCCAAAAAGAGCAAAGAGTAATGTATGTAAATATATTATTATATGTAATGTATAAGTATGCTTAAAAAAAATGTGGGGGGGAAACAAACAAACTAAAAAACAGAGATGTATAATGTGTCTTTGGGAAGTTCAGGTGAATGGGAGGTGTGTGTGTGGGGGGGGGGGGCAAGACGCTGATGGTAAGGGGCTGCTTGTCTGCCTGACATGACTCATATGGACGTCATGGTAATGCCATGTTAACACCGTGGTGACGCCGTAGCAACGACCCGAGATGGCAGGCGAATGAGTGCTTGGCTGCGTCTTCCATGGAAATGGTAAAAACATATGACATCACACACAAACTCTGACCACTAATGGGCCACATTTACAGGTCAGCCTCGGCAGTTAACTTGCCGTTTAGAATGAATTACTTTCTGTGGGTCATGGTGAAAGTTAGGGAAAGTGAAAACAAGAAGTGATGTCATATAAAGAGGGACATTTAAACTCTAGTGTGGAGCTAAACTCTCGGAGCTACCTTCCACTTTAAAAACTGCTCTTCTCTACACGTTGCGCTTCCAGTTCACTTTGTATCTCTGTAGCTTGAACTAAAAGACCCCCTCCAATGTCAATGGAAGAAGAAGAAGGTGTGTGTTCAGCAAGGAAGCAGAGAAGCCTGTAAAAAGCCAGGGAACACACACTGTATTGTATTTAGGTGTCCAGGGGGCATGTGGAGTTAAAGTTAACATGGACAACGGGTTGGAGGTTAAAGGTCAGGGGTTAGTATCAAGAGGTCATGTCTGTTGCCAGCCACAGCAGCCCCCTGAACCACGGCGTCGCTACCAAAACATGTTGTTGTGTAGTTGTGGTTGAGGTGGCTGTGCTGTGTAGTAAACAAATCACTTCTTTTGTACATCGTGTTGGGGTGGGGGGTGGTGGGCAAGCTGGGGATCGAGCTACAAATTAGAAACATGGGAGCTGTCCACTCCCAATCGTCACGTGGGACACGTCCCAAATGGCACCCTATTCCCTATATACTACTGTTCAAAAGTAGTGCACTATGTGGGAAATAGGGTGCCATTTGGGATGTAGTCTTTGACTCCTCCATCCATCTTAGGTATGGGCTCCAGCTCATTTTGAGAGAGAGAGAGAGAGAGAGAGAGAGAGAGAGAAAGGTTCTGTCAGAGGGGTTGCAAAACCAACCAACAACATTTTATTGAAGTCTCTTTAAACCTTTCTATTTATATCAAACTCTACTTGAGTGACATCCTTCTATATTTAAACATTGTACTAATAACATGCTGTCAGACATGGTGGGAAAAAGTCCATTGTAGCCATTTACTAATGTTGTATTTATTGTATTACTGAGTAAGAAAAAAAACATTTATAAATGATGAATATACATATATCTATTTGTGATCTGCAACCCTTGGAATTAAATTAGCTTTTCATTTTTAATTTGATCAATATTTGATTTCATGACGCAGGACTTAATGCACTGTCGAACATATCGAGAGATTTATACTATAATTGTGTGGCATTATTTCTGTTTGTCTATTTACTGTTCTTCCTTTGGTTCAGCTATTGAATGTAACTTCAAAAACTCTTGGACTTTTTATGTAAATGTTGTTATTTTTAAAAAACAAACAAACTGTACTCTGTAACAATATGTATGTTGTACACTACACAATGATAATATAGC